>NC_080787.1:132424013-132724170 GCF_028018385.1 Neofelis nebulosa | reverse complement strand
AAAAAAAAAAAAAATCTAAGATTGCTTTCTGAGAGAAAAGAAGTAGACAATAGAAAAGAAGAGAGGGGCGCCTGGGTGGCTCAGTCGGTTGGGCGACCGACTTCGGCTCAGGTCATGATCTCACGGCTTGTGAGTTCGAGCCCCGCGTCGGGCTCTGTGCGGACAGCTCGGATCCTGGAGCCTGCTTCTGATTATGTGTCTCCTTCTCTCTCTGCCCCTCCCCCACTCATGCTCTGTCTCTCTCTGTCTCAGAAATAAACATTAAAAAAAAAAAATTAAAAAAGCAAAGAAGAGACAGGATACTTTCCTTTAGTTCCAATTGTGTCTAACTTTTGGGTATTTTGGTGTAAATCAAAAGGAAAGTCCTTTGAATTTTAGATCTTGTGAGTCTGTTTTCTAACTGATTTTGTGCTGGGCAGTTGAGTGTTATAAATTCAAGGCTGACTTGGTGACGTCTTCTGAAATGGTGCCGTGACAGACTTACAAACTGCATTTCAGTTTTGCGGTTCAGGGCTCTGGATCCTAAGAGCTGATGCTGACACTCTTCAAGCAATGAGTGTGATTCTACATGTAAGAACAGGGTACACTGTCTCTTGGAATTCTTGTAGTTATAAAACTCTAGGTAGACAATACCAAAAGCCTAAAGGACCATACACCATCTGCATAAATATTTAAAAGTTATAAATTAAGCTAGCAAAATATTAAATAAAATATGTTCTATCCTTCTACATTGTTAGATATATATTTCATAAAGCAAAATAAAAATTATGTGATTGGATGAGTAGAAAAATAAAGGCTTATAGAATTATAAATTACAAATGTATGACTGACAAATTACAAAAATTATATTATTTAATATAATATAAATATAAATATTCTAAAATTTTCATTCCTTGCCTTCATTTCAGCAAATTCACCGAATACGTTGTTATAATGGACACTCACAAAATTTAAGCTCTATTGATATTACTAATGTAGTGCATTAATTAGAAACAATGTAATTATAATCCAAGTACACACAATTTGAATGTCTTCATCAAAATGTAAACATTCAAATGGATGTAAAAAAATTTAATTGAATTATTTTCATACTTTTAAAATAAAATATTTAAAATTATCTATTTTGAAATAAAATACACATGGCAATTATTATTAAACTTTTACATAAAATTTAAATAAAGTTGAAAATGCCTATTTGAGTTTTTGGTATTTCATAAATTTTTTACACATTTTTATAAAAATTAAATTATTCATGATTCCAGCAGTTTATGTTCATATTTTAAGAGCCAATCGAAGGAATCAGTATCCTGCTTAAAGTTACATCTATACAGAGTTAGAGTAATGTCAATTAATATTGCAAAATATTCCTCAGCCCCATACAGGCAACTTCTTTGTTAGTAATTTTGAGACCATGAACTGGAACATGAAGAAAACCAGAGAAATGGTCATTCATCCCTACTAAAGTACAAAACTCACGAGGAGAGACTCTATGGAGCTCTTATTATCTTCGAGGATTTGACATGTCGATTCATTTATCTTTTCTGTTTTCGAAATATTCATATCATTCAAGTTCTCCTTGAATTTCTAAGTAGTGTTTGTCTCCAAGAGTGAGAATTCAACCCATCAAAGTGACTCAAGGGGAAATGATGAGAGTTCAGTTATACCTCTAATGACTGCATCAGTACTTTAGAACCATTCATTTGAAACATTAACTAGCACTTGGATCTGCAAGGGTTGTGATTTATTCTCTGGCCTAAAGGTAATATTGTGCATTTGAGGGGTGTAGACAATAGGCCTAATAGTTAAGGACTGTGCTTCTATAGCACAGGATGCAACCACTGGTTCTCAGTTAAGGCCCTCCTTGTGTCAGAAACTTTGAGCCTTGGTTTCTTCATTTCTGAAAGGGATACCAATTTCTTGTTCATAGCACCACTATGAAAATTAAATGGTATAACCACTGTAGAATACCTAGCACACGGTAGGTTCTCAAAAAAATAACAGCTATTATTACTGACTGGCGAACAATTATGGAAACTGGCTACAGTAGCCCCCCCCCCCCGTACCCTTATTCACAGTTTCAGTTACCCAGGAAAACCATAGCCTAGAAACAGATGCCAGAAGATCAGTAGTAGCCTGAGGCTACATCACAATGCCTGCCTCATTTACCCCATGTCATCTCATCGTGTAGGCATTTTATCACCTCACATGTTCACAAGAAGTGTGAGTACAGTACAGTAGGATATTATGAAGAGAGAGAAATAGCATTCACAGTTTTATTACTGTATATTACT
The DNA here is from genome assembly GCF_028018385.1 of Neofelis nebulosa. Lineage (NCBI taxonomy): Eukaryota > Metazoa > Chordata > Mammalia > Carnivora > Felidae > Neofelis > Neofelis nebulosa. The sequence continues at coordinate 132,721,879 of NC_080787.1, read as the reverse complement.
GTGTAGTTATATGTTCTATTCTGTGATTATTGTTCATTTCTTACTGTGCCTAACTTATAAGTTAAGCTTTATCATAGGTATGTACGTATGTATAGGAAAAAACACAGTATGGTACTATCTGTGGTTTCAGGCATCCACTGGGGATCTTGGAACAGATCCCTCTTGGATAAGGGGGAGGACGACTATATACTAAATTCACTCATCAATCCAACAAACATGTCTTGATCCTACTGCATGCCAGGTGGGTGGGCAGAGTGCTTGCGGCTGGAGGCTTTACACTGGGAAGGAACACTTAGTGAGGGGGGATACAGACATGTCTAATGGAGACTTGAAGGTCCTTTGCAAATGTAACTGACAGGGGAGCTAATCTGGCCTATGGGGGTGAGGACAGGCTTCTGAGAGATGTTACAGAAGCGAGCAGGATGAGAAGGGGTTCCCCAGGAAAGAATGGAAAGAGCATTTGGGGCAGAGGATTGCAAAGACGTGGGGTTACGAAAGGCTTTGCACATTCAAGAAAAGTCAAAAGGTGGAGAGGCATAGAGTAACCACATCAAGTCCATTAGATGGTTACATGAAGCTGACAAGACCCAGCTTATTCGTTTGGAACTGAATCAGAGATGCCACATTAATCCTTCAATAGTGTGGCTCTAATTGGATTCAAAGAAAATGCCAGTTTTCCCAGTTGTGCCACTTGTGATGAGTTGTCTTAGGAAAGGATTAATCAAAGTCCCGCAGCAATGTTTGTTAGTACACACCACTTTTCTCAAAATATACCAAAATTGGGGGCAGAAAGGAAACTGTTATTTTGGACCTATGACGTGTGATTTCTAGCTCCTCTTTCCCCTATAATTTCTGTGATGGGTTGCCCTTTTCACCAGGAGCACCCAGTGACATATTCTAAAAACTGCTGTAACCAAAAAAATGCAGGCTTCTTAGTTAATAACAAAACCGCTCAATTCCAGAGGCAGAACGAGAAGACAACGACAAAATTTCTCTGAAGAAAATATACCCTCAGATCTTATAAGGTGATGTGCAAACCATCCAAAAGATTTGATCTGAAACATGTGAAGACGACACCATGGCTAAAGCTTCAGAAAGAATCAGACTGAGGAGAAGGAAAAGACCCAGCAGTCCCAGGCAAACGTGCTCCAGTGGGGACAGCCTGCCATAGCAGCACCCACTGCTAAGGCCGCCTCCATGCCTGCGGCAGATCTCCCAGGGAAAATAATAGTCTTGCTGCTCCTCCTGGGGAAATTCTCCAAGGAGAATTGTTGCTTCCAACACAATTCCGCTCACGTGGGGAACAATGGCCCTCGATAGTTGTATAGGTTGGAAAAGATCCTCAGGCTCCAATAGGGGATAAGTCTTTGAATGGCACAGAAATTAAATTCATCCTGGAATAAGCTAGTTGTATTATCCAACAAAACCAACAACTTATAAACTGTGGGTTCATCTTCTACATAGTTTTAATAGTGACTCAATTTCATGGAAGTTGTTTTTTATTTACATTCAGCATTCTTCTCTAATTATAATCTCTCATAATCCCCATCATTTCACTGCCATTTAGGTAGATTCTATGGAAAGCCTAAATTAGAAAATAGCACCCTAATAGATCTTTTTTTAATGAAAGGATAGATTTTTTTTTAATGAAAGGAAATTATTTGTTTTAGTCCACTCACCATTCCGTGATTCAGCCACCCTGGGATAAAATTATCAAGCAACTTCGGGTAAATCATCTCTCTGTCATAGGCATAAATGATCCAGAACACCGCTACAACGAACTGGAAGGGAAAAGAAATCCTTTATTTCAAATTCACAACATACAATTTGTTGGTTATCCATTGTTCAAAGAACCCAACAGAACTGTAGTTTACAGTGAAAGGCGAATCAGTAAACCAGCTAATGACTGGAAAGAGAGATCTAACTTCATTCCATTAGTGGTAATGCGTGGGGTCCTTCTTCCTTCCTTGATCTCCCTATTGTGTTCTCTCAGGCAAAGGGATCTATTTTCGAGGGAAAGATAAATCGTGTCTGTCATCTGGAACAGCTCTCTTCTAGGGCTAATTGGGTTGGTTTGAATCCTCTCAAGAGAGTTTAAAAGTTCACTGGTGGTTTTTTGGATCCCATTCCCCACTGTACAGAGTCAGCACACATTCAAGAAACTGTAGTGTATTTTCCTTGAACCCATCATGTGGTTTAAATTAATCTTCACATTCTCAAGTTTCCATTTCACCACTAACAGCATTAAAATCACTGCTATATAAAATGTCCCAAAGTCACATTTCCTGCAAATGTATTAATTTATATAGCCTAAGCAGGGGCTTTGGCTGCACTGAGAGCAAAGTGTATGGAACACAAGAATCCTAATTCTCTTGGAATAATTTACATGCTCATCTGGGTTCCTGAGATTTATTTTGACCCATCGGCAACATAGACATCAAAAGAGAGTAGACTACTCAATTTATTCTCTTATCTTTCTTCAAACTAATGGTGAGAGAAGTTCAGATTAAATAAAGAAATGAATGGTCCAAGGTCTTAACCTTCAACTTAGAATTTTAGAGAAAACACAAATGCTTTTGTACACAGTCAATAAATGTAGCATGGAAAAGGAAACAATCCCAGAGGGAGGGCTCAAAGTCTCTGCAGAGTTGTTACATCTCAAAGTAAATGCTACAGCATGATAAAATGCAGATAAATATTAAAAAGAAACACTTTTTATCTCATTTCTTATAAGTCATCTCCACCCCCACATTTTAATAATAAAAGTAGTAAATATTTTAATGCCACTTTTCGTAAAACTCCCAGTGGTTATACCACAAGCTAGTCATCAGAAAGGTTCCAAAATTCTTTTCCAAGTATGTCAGTTACAACATGGGTAATAGTAGCCTTTTAAAAAAGTTCACCCTTAAAACCTAAGATGTTATGAACATTTCTTGCTTCATAAAACACATTGAAAGATAATTATAATAGGCAACCATAGATTACACACATAGTTTCAATACCAGATTGGGGTCCCTAGTTGTTTATCCTGCTTTTGGGTCAACTATTTTCACTTTGTTGATAAATGCACAAGATGGAAAAGAAAAAAAACAAAACTCAAGCCATTAATGTTAACTATCATTATGATCTTTCCAAGCACAATGAGTAATTTTTAAATTATTCACAACTTTGGTTTATTCATTCCACTGTATACTCCAAATGGACTCAATATTAGTGTTACCTGCTCTCAGATCTAAGCCCCAAGATTGCTACTCAAGTAGCATTGCTACTCAAAATGTGGTCCCATGGATCAGCAGCCCCATGTTACCCAAGAGCTTGCTAGATACATTGAATGCCAGGTCCTGTCTTAATATATTCTGATTCTGCATTTTAATAAGACCCTGGGGTCATTCATATCCACATTAAAGCCTGAGATGTCATACTTTGGACACTACTCCAGCCACCTTGAGCCTCCTCCCCCCACCATGGAGCGAGGTAGTCACAGAGCCAAGTGGCTGGTCTATCTAGAGCCTCTGCTCTCCTTTTCCAGACCTGGGAAACCATGATCCTAGAATTTCCTGCCCCAGAAGACAAAAGTGTGCTTCAGGGCCTGTGTGGGCCTCCTTCCTGGGTCTGATCTAGAGGACTGACCGCACAATAAATGGGGATAGCCCCTGACCTGAGAGGTGGTTAAGACATATCTGCTTCTGAAGGGTGAGAACCAGTTTTACATTTGGTCTGGAGTCCACATATAAGCATGAAGCTATTTCAATCCTGGAAAGAGCCATATGTGGATATCCCTCACCTCTGCCATATAATGTCACCTGACGATAGGGCACATCTTCATCACAGTCACAGGTGCCCTCCCACATTCAAGGGGAGGGGATTATATACCTGCTCCACAGGCGATGCAATCTTGGGGCCAACTTAGAATTCTGCTTAGCGTATGCTTCCACTCTTCTTTTCCAAATTGTTTTGGCTATTTTCAGTCCTTTGCATTTCCATTTAAATTTCAGAATCTCAGCTTGCTAATTTCTACAAAAATATCCTCCTAGAATTCTGATTACAACTATACTGAATCAATACGTTCAATTTGGGGAGAAATGATATCCTAACAATATTGAGTCTTCTGTCCCAGGAACATAATTTATGTCCCCATTTATTTAGATCTTTGGTTTCTCAGTTTGTAGTTTTCAGTGAAAAGGATCTTGTACATATTTTTTAAAAAATCTATCACTAAATCTATCTATCACATTTCATGTGCTTTTATGTTATTGTAGATATTATTAAATTTGTTTTTACATTCTTTGTTGCTAGTATATAAAAGGTACAAATGACTTTTGTATATTGACACCATATCCTCTATCTTTGCTAAATTCACATAGTTTGAGTAGTTCTTTCACAAATCATTCTAGATTTTTATATGTACATGATCTGCAAATAAAGATAGCTTTTCTTCTTCCTTTACAATTTGGATGCCTTTTACTTCTTTTTCTTTTCTTACTGCACTATGACCTTTAGCGCAATGTTACCTAGAAGTGATGAACAGTGAACACCCTTGCTTTTTTCCCTATCTTAGGAAAGTGTTCAGCCTTTCAACATGTGCGTTTGCTATTAGCTGCATGTTTTTCTTAGTGCCTTTTATCATGTTGAGGAAAATCTCTCCCATCCTACATTTATGTATGTAATGAGCAAGTACTGATTTTTTTCAGATAATATTGCTGTAAAGCCTCAGGTGATCAGATAGCTCTTCTCCTTTATTCTGTTGATATGATGAATTATATAGATTTTTAATGTTAAACCAACCTTTAATACCTGGTCATCAGGTATTATCATTTTTATATATTGCTGGATTTGACTTAATGACATTGTGTTAAGAATTTTTCTCTTGTCTTTATTAAGTGTATCAATCTGTAATTAGGTTTATTTTCTCACAGTGTCTTTTTTTTTTTTTAAGTTTATTTATTTATTTTTGAGAGAGAGAGAGAGAGAGAGCATGAGAAGGGGAGGGGCAGAGAGGGAGAGAGGGAATCCCAAGCAGGCTCCACACTGTCAGCATGGAGCCGGATGCAGGGCTCAATCTCACCACCGTGAGATCGTGACCTGAGCTGAAATTGAGAGTCGGATGCTTAACCAACTGAGCCACCTGGGTGGCCCTCATAATGTCTTTTTCTAATTTTGGTGCCAGGACAACAGTGACTTCAAAACACAAAGCGGGAAAAGCTCCCTCCTCTATTTTCTGAGGGACTCTGCAAGATTAGTATTCTGTCTTCCTTACTTATTTGATATGCTTCTCTAGGGGAGCTTTCTGGACTTCTAAGTTTTCTTATGAGAAGATTTAATAATGAATTCAATTTCTTTAATACATATAGAGTTTCCAGGCTTTCTGTGTTCTCTTGAGTTACTTTTAGTCATTTTTGCCTTTTGTGGAGTTTTCCCATCTCATTGAAGGTTTTGAATTTATGAAGTGTCCTCAATATTCCGCCATGGAAATCAGCGAATGCTACAAATCACGTATTTTTTTCCCTGGAGAGCCCGTTGTTAATTACTTACTAGCACACCACTGCTGAGAGCTACTTTCTGTTTGCCACAAATGATCATTCATGGTGTCCCGACCACGGGGAAAGCATCGTGGGGTCAATACTTACCAGCGCAATCGGATCAATCCTTTAACCCCTACCATATATTAAGGGGACTGCATGTATCATTACAAGTGAAGTGACTTTCAAGAAAGTATGCGTCACCTTTCTTAGCGTCACACTAGAAGGTCAGGAGGCCCAGCTAACTGAGCGATCAGCCTTCTAAATAATTCCTGAGATAGAAACATGGCACAGATGGCAGCTTCTTGGCTCCATGCGCTGATATCCTCTTGACAGTATGGCCATCAGCAAACCCAAAATAAGTTTGAACTCTACTACAGGGGCATGAATATGAAACAAAAATAGGTTCTCTGGGACAGGCCAAGTGCTACTGAAACGTTCCACTGTTGTGGCCAGCGATTCCTCCGCGTGCACCTGCTGCTTCCCCACTGCCAGGACCAGAATACTGTACTTGAACTGAGAGTGGAAGGAGCTCAGGCACTTTCTAGTCCTTCAAACTTCCCAGACAAAGTACTTGTGTTACAGCTGGTCGTTGAGGCCTCGTTTGAACCCCTGGAACAATTAGCAATGAATGCGAAAGAAAACTCGATCCACACTTCACCTCCTTCTATAAGGAGTCTCTTATATGGTATCAGTAGAAGCCAAAGTTAATCAGCTTTAGTCCACTTCTAAGAAGAAGCTTTACTGATCAGTGGGAAATTCTTGGGAATTCAGTAAAACCGATTAGAGCACAAAGGCTGTTGCAGAGAAATTTACCATGAAGGAGGCCAAAGAGAAAAGTCACTTATCTACGGATTGGTCCATAGAGGCCATGATCTCAAATATCCACTGTTGAAGGAAGGAAGGAGGAAATACACGAATACATCTTTAAAGTCTTTAGCTGGGGCGCCTGGGTGGCTTGGTCGGTTAAGCATCCGACTTCGGCTCAGGTCATGATCTCACGGTCCGTGAGTTTGAGCCCCGCGTCGGGCTCTGTGCTGACAGCTCAGAGCCTGGAGCCTGCTTCCGATTCTGTGTCTCCCTCTCTCTCTGACCCTCCCCCATTCATGCTCTGTCTCTCTCTGTCTCAAAAATAAATAAATGTTAAAAAAAAAAATAAATTAAAAAAAAATAATAATAAAATAAAGTCTTTAGCTTCAACAGGAAAGGATCCTATGAAAGTGTGTTTCCTTTGAAAGCTAATCTATTAGTACTCAGACTTGACCAAATACCAATTGGGAAAAAAAAATTTAATTCTGTTTTGGGCTCTATTACTTTGCCTCCAGATTTGCTTTGTTATGATTTGCTTTCCCATCACTTCTTTCCCTGGGAATACGTGCTGTGAGGTAATATGTAGACGTATTTCCAGTTGTGATTTCTCCTTCCAAACACACAAAGCGCGAGAATAAGCTGTGTGTTCTGGGTGCTAGCTGGCTTTGTCTCTGATGGTCCCCACACAGAGAGAGACTGTCTCATTTTGACAAGGCCCCTGTCTTCCCACCCTCCAGGTCTAGGAGATCCCAAGTCCTTATGTGCTTTCCTGGCTGACCTCCCTCGGCCCACACCCTCAAATGCAGCAATGCTCAGTGAAGCACAGACCCCTCTGGAACGTTAGAGTAACTTCTATTCCAGGGTACAGTTAGTCTCCAGTATCCATTCCTGGAACCGTGACCCAGATGCCTCTACTTGTAATTATGAGGCTATGAGCACCGTTACATTTTTCACTCTGTACATTATGCTCATATTACCTTAAAACCAGAATCTGCATTTAGAGTGTTCCTAAAACACACATCACTGCCTTTTTTCACAGCCTTCAACTATATTTACCTATCCATTTAAGGTAAATAAAAATATCCATATTTACCTACATTTAAGTCCTTAATTATCTCTTCCGACTGAGTAAATAACGTGAGAATAAAAACCCAGCTCTCATGGTGCCCATGTGACTTGACACCCGCCTTTCTCTCTGACCTCCATTGTACCACATTCTCTCTGGCTCCCTAGGCTCCGACTGGCAATTCATCCCTAAAACTCATTAAACTCTTTCCTGCCTCAGGGTCTTTGCATTTCCTACTCTTAATGCCAGGAATTCTCTTACCCCATTTTCACCTGGCTGGATTCTCTGTCCCTTCAGGCCTTGGGGGAGACCTTGCCATTGACTCCACTGCACGTTATTTTCCATCACAGACCCTGAGAGAAAGTAAGCTGTTGTTGTTGTTCCCTTGTTCATTATCTGGCTCTTTAAGAGGAGGTGAAGTGTCAAAAAACAGGAACTTGTCTGTCTTGTTCGCAGCCTTCCCCCCCCCCCCCCCCTCCCGCTGCCTCGCACATAGCATGTTTGGGATGAAACTTCCCGGAGTAAATGAATAAAGATGTGTTGCTGCTTCCTGTATGTCTGTCAGGCTCCACATCTCCCATAGGGGAAAGTACCCTTTCAAGCCTTCAATTTGCTTCCTAATGACCTAAAATTCCTTTTTTATGTTCTCCATGTTTTTTTGTCCTCCTGTCTCTGTGGAAGAGAAGCCCTTCTTTCCAGGGTCATTCTTCCAGCCCATCTCTTCTCAGACTTTCTACCTGCTGGCCCCTCCTTCACCTGTATTAATCTTCTATCACCCTGAAATAATCCTTCTCTGGACTTCTGGATCACGATGGAAGTAGTAAAAGCTCTCGTTCCCCAAATCAACCAAACACAAGGAGAATGAGAAACAAAGTGAAGCCAATGCAGTAGGAAACACTGATCATCCAAATATCAGTCTTTTCGACAGGTTGCTAAGAACTGGGAAAATTGAGCCGGGACGAGACAAGACTCTGATGGAAGAAACAAGATCCAAGGGTTCTCTGGTCGAGCGAGCAGAACAGAGAGATCGCTACAGGTGGCATACTCTAAGGGACACTGAATGACCCTTGCTGGGAACAGGAGGAGGTCTGAGATGCATGGGAGCACCAGGGAGACGTTCCGATCCCTGCGTGGCTTCAGGTGTCAGCAGTGGTGATGCTAAATGTGGGAACAGGCCAGCGTATCATCTCTGGAGAAGCAGGATGTGGGGATGTTAGGTAAACAAGAAAGGATCTGCGGTGGCCAGCCCGCACGCTCACCTGACCAACACAAAGCTTCCCGTCACCATATAAAATGGTTGTGATCAAAACGAGTCAAGGAGAGAGAGATGAGTGTAGCCACTCTCCAGAGGAGGTGGTGGTGGAAAGTAGGCAGAAATTCAAGCTGCCCTAGCTCACTTCTGTCCTTGCACAAAGAGCTGGCTCAGAAAGAACACACCCATTTGAGGATGAGTAATCATAAGAAAAGAAATAGCATGGAATGTATTCATAAATACCACAAAAGGGAGAGAGAGAGAGAGAGAGAGAGAGAGAGAGAGAAGGGGGACTATGACCTCCCCCGGCAAAAGGCACCTGAACAAGACAAACCAGAAAAGTTATTAATTAATGATCAAATGATTCTCCATTAAAGAAAAGAGGTCAAAGATGAAAATTTGAGATTAAATAAAGAAGACAGACAAGAGGGGGAGAGTTTAAGAAATAAAGTATAAAAATATAAAGCCACATAAAACTGAAAGTCACATTATAAGCAGCAAAAGGAAAACCTGCCTTTGGTTAAGATGGTTGGGGGTCAGCTTTCTGCAGTGCTGTGGACTAGATACACCGAAAAACCCTCCCACTGGGAAACACTAGGTGCTAAATAAATTACAACAAATATACCTTCAAATGTATTGCTGAGCAGACAAGAAAGGAAGGGAAGTCACTGGGAGTTAGTGGGGCGGGGGGGAAAGACCCATACGGACAAGAACAGAACAGAGACAAAACCAGAACAGTAGCAAACACAGAAACTGGGGTTGCCCTGGGGGCAGATGGCCCTACTAGAATCAGAGTGCTCCCTGCATGGTGGCCACGGGCATGGATGAGCCGGGCCTCGGGCCCACGCAGATTGGTGGAGCGGGCCCTGAGGGGTCAGAGCTTCAGTGAAAGGGCAGGCTAGAGAAAGTGCCTTCATCAGGCTGGATATATTGCTTCCTAGTCCGAATTGCTAAGATTTTTTTTTAAAGTCAAAAACATTTCATTTCACTGAATTTTGTGCCACTCCGAGATCGCCATTTTTCGTCCTTCATCTTTGATTCATGTAAGCTGAGTGTGGTTATTCACAACGACTGCAAAATCAGAGAACAGCTTTTATGCCCATATCAAGTAACTGTGGTGGATACTGTAGTGCCTCTCCCTGATCCCCTCTACAGGGTCCATGCGTCCAGCCCCCAGATGTTGGGAATATTGGTTTTTGGCCACTCTTGAGCTGCATCCCCCTCACTGGGAACCGCCTTGCGCGAAGTCAAGCCCCTTCCCCGGGGGAAGTCTGAATCCAATGACTGACTGATGCAAGGAAACAAGCTCCCAGCCCCTCTGTCTCCACTCAGGGAAACTCTAAGGTCCCAGGATGCCTGTTACAACTGCAGTGTGGACCATCCTCCCCTTCTACCCGCTACTGTCTTCCTCACTTCAGAACAGGTGTTTCTCCCAAGAACCCCCTTCTGCATGTGCTCTCCAACCCTGAGCCTGTTCATAGGAAGCCCAATCTAAGACCATGCCATGCATGGATAAGCACAACAGACAGACATATTTAAGCATGAAAACATTCGTAATACATCACTATAGAGAAATGCATAAAAAGTAAAAATTATTTGTAATCTCGCCCTGTATAGACAGTCATTGTCAAAAGGATACGTAATCCCTTAAAAGGTCTTTTCCTATGCATGTAAAGTGCATTCCATTCATTATTTTAGAAAATTAGATCATACTTTGATTAGTCTCCTGAAATTTTTTTTACGTTTATTTAGAGAGGGAAGGAAAGAGAGAGGGAGAGAGACAATTCCAAGAAGGCCCTGTTCTGTCAGGACAGAGCCCAGTGTGGGGCTCACAAATCATGAGGCCATGACCTGAGCTGAAACCAAGAGTCAGACACTTAACTGGCTGAGCCACCCTCGTGCTCCTATCTTCTGCGGTTTTTTAACTTAAGAAAGTTTTAAGGTGATATCCCAGTTTTCTTAAGCACTTCATAGTGCCACACTGTATGATTATGCACTATAATTACTCAAGCACTCACTAATGCATATGTATATTAATTACAAATAGCACAATTTCCAATAATGCTGCAATGCTTTGTGATGTGTGTGTTTTCATGCACCCAAATCATGAGTACCTCAGAGGAATAAGTTACTAGAAGTGAAGCTCCTGGATCCGAGGTCACCATTGCCTTTTGAGCTGACTTTCACAAAGGCTCCTCTGTCATTCCCTGCTCCCAGTGCCTACTGCCTTTACCCCGGTTCCAGGCCACGCTGTCCCTGTCCTGGACTATTGCCGTAGCCCCTTGGCTAGAGCCACTGGCATCAGTTTCTTTTAAATTCTATCCATGCTTTATCTTGGCCTCAGAGTTATCTTACTAAAAACATTTAAGAACTTCTCAGTTTAAAACTTCCAATGGTTCCCCCTTGCTTGCAGAATAAAATAAAAACTCCCTTTGTGATCTGGTCCCAAATTCTCTTTCCAGTTCCCTTCCAGCTTCTTCCAGGAACCCAGTCAACAGAATATGTATAGTTTCCCAAACTTACCACATACTTCCAAGTATCCATTCCTTTCTGCTTTTTGTAATAGCAGCTTGAAATGCACTACATTTTTTTCCAAAATCCAAGCTCTATCAGATGTTAGATATCAGTTGTGCAGCTGTCCCCACCACCTAAAAAAAACCCTACAATTTCTCGTCAAAAGTAATTACTTTTTTCCCTGACCCACTTCAGGCCTCTGCTTACAACATGAGCCCATTTAACTATCTCCTATGTGTCCTTTCGCTTGCTGGCCCCTCTAAGCTGCTGAAGGCTCCGTCTACTCTCCAGGCCCCTCATTCGCTGCCCCGTCTGCCTGGAATGCCTCCCACCACCCCTCCCTGCTCATCCTTACCACGTAGAAGGGATCAGAAATAGCATAAGCTCCAAGAAGCCTCCCCTGAGTTGTCCCTTTTTCTTGCATGTGCTCTCATAGCCCGTTATGTTTTTCCTCCATAAAGCTAGGCATAATCGTGATGAAGTAAGTGACTGTGTAATTACTGGTTTCTCTTCCCAGTGGGATGTGAACTTGATGAGAGAGCAAGGACCAGTTGATTTCCTCTCTGTTGCATCCTCACATCTCCCTTGGCGCGTCCTATGTTTATTTCCTGGCTCTTTATTTTGAAATAATCAAAGACTCGCAAGAAGTTGAAAACTAATACAGAGAGTTCCTGTGTCTCCTTCACCCAGCTTTCCCCAAGGATAACATCTTACACAAGTATGGTACATTTTCAAACCAGAAAACTGACATTGGCACAGTACTATTAACGAAACTACAGACCTACAGACCTATTCAGATTTCACCAGTTTTTCCAGCCACTCATTTTTTGAGGGGTGTGTTGTACCATGCAATTTTACCACATGGACACATTTCCGGAACCTCTACCGCAATCAGGATTCGGAAGAGTTCCATTACCACAAAGTCCCTAATGCTACCCCCTTAAGAGTCACACCCTTCCCCAACCTTGACCCCAGCCACCTATGGATCTGTTCTCTGTCAATATATTTTAACATTTTGAGAATATTATATATTCTGGCTTATACTTTTTTAGTTTGTACTATGTACAGGTCAGAGGCTTCACAAGCAAAATATTATTTAAGAGTTACAACTACCCTGAGGCAGCTACTGTTATTTTTATGGTTTTATGGATGAAGAAATTAGCTTCAGAGAATTTTAGTAACTTTTCCAGGGTCAAAAAGTGGCCAAGCCAGAATGTGAGGCCAGACAATGAAGACCCCAGAGACGATGCTTTTAACCTTTCTTAATACTTATTACACATAATAGCATACTCCTTTGAAGGAACTAATAGTTGAATGAATGAATGATTAAATGTCAAAGACAATTTCATTTCTAAGTCCACTAGCAAGGCCTGCATACAGCAGGAATTCAATGAATGTTTGGTCGAGTAAAATGTTTGGTTAATCATTCTAGAAAAATCAAAAGAAAAAGAAAGATGGTGACATGTGGAGAAAAATCTCCAAGCTGCTCTTCTGGATAAGCCATGACATACAAACCCATAGGACAGTAGCATGGGATGCAGAACAAATCAGGAGAAGCATTCTTGTCTTCGCTAGTAATAAATGCATTAGTGGAATCTCAAGCATCTCAACAACAATTATTTGGCCAAGTACGTCTTCCCTCTGGCAAATTCGTATTCACAGGATAGAGAAGTAGACTATTTGCTGGTCTTAACTGATATTCAGGTCTTGTCTTGCACCTTGGAGCCATGCACCCTTCTTCCTTCCTCAAAGCTTACTTAATAAGCTCCCGTCTAATTACTCTCATGTCATCTTTGGGATGTGAGTCTTCCCCCAGCATACCAGCTTACGGGGCGGGGTGCCTCTGACCTGACATCCTCAGACTCTTTCGCCCAGGGTCATGCCCTGTGTCATCCCTGTGCCTCCAGGCCGAAACCACACCAATCAGGCCACATTCTTCTGGTTCTGTCTCCTTTCAGTTCTCAGGCATCTCTGTTTGATCTGTTTCAACAATGACTGAAACATGGAAATGGAAATGATCCCTTTTTCGTTCACTTCTGTTTCCCATTAAGTGAACCCAAATTGCCCGGGGATGGCTTCCGGTGGTAGCAGCCTTCTCTTGAAAGTGTTTTTCATACCGCATTGAGAGTGTCCTGGCAGTGGGGGGACTGGTTAGGAAGGTGGTATGCACTGTGAGGGGGGAGGGTGTAGGGAAGATGAGCCCCTAAGGGGGAAACTGTCTATTCTACTTTCTGGTCACCCATCAATGGATGAAATAGGGGAAAAGAACTACGAAGGTCCAACTGATATGATAAGCACGAATCAGGAATAGTTGAGACTCAGATGGGCAACTCCAAAGATTATAGCCAACTGCACAGATGGGATGAAAAAGACAATCAAGTACTCCGGTAAAATGCATAGTAATGGAGCTGGAGCTAATGAACACATGGAAACAGTTGATGTTCTTTATCTCCACAATGGTAGAGGTTAACCCTGAGATATCTGGCACAACCACTTCTTGAAAAGAAACTTCAAGGTGAGATAACTTCCATTATTGAGACGCTGATATAAAGGAGATTCAGTAGGAGCCACAGGTGAGCCCATTCTCTAGATAAGACATGTGTGAAAAGGGAATCAGAACTTACTTATATATCCAGCTGGTGGAATAAATGCTCTGAACTTACTCTCCCAATGAAAACTGCCACCATCAAAAAAAAAAAAAAAAAAAAAAAGCTTCATAACATATTCAGGTGACAAGGTATTGTTTCTCTTTCATCCTTTCAATGTTTCTTTCTGCAAATACCAGACAACAGGTATACATCCACACATATAAATTCCCATATGTTCATTTGTGTATGTGTGTCTCCCTTTCTTAAATATACATAACATACTATATAACCTTGATTTTGTTGTTTCATAACATACCCAGGAAGCATGAAGCACCTTTCAAAGTAAACCACTATGTCACAAAAAGTAATGAAACTGTAGATGTCAAAATAAAGTGAGTGAGAATCCCAAGAGATCAGCAAGCACAGAGGCCAGCTATCCTCCGGAAGTATCTGTCAAACCACAGTGACCCTGAGCTTATCTCTTGATGCCCTGTGGAATTCAGGAGATAGGAGATAAAGACTGCCCAAGGTGGGGGACCCACTCCTCTGCCTAAAGCTGGTACCCCAGAGGGTTACTCCTTCAGTGAAAGGGTGACCCTCAACTCAGCAGAGAACAGGGTAATAAGAAAACATGTCTTGGGGCGCCTGGGTAGCTCAGTTGGTTGAGTGACCGACTTCAGCTTAGGTCAAGATCTCACAGTCTGTGAGTTTGAGCCCCACGTCAGGCTCTGTGCTGACAGCTCAGAGTCTGGAGCCTGCTTCGGATTCTGTGTCTCCCTCTCTCTCTGCCCCTCCCACACTCATGCTCTGTTTCTCTCTACCTCAGAAATAAACATTAAAAAAAAAAAAAAAGAAAAGAAAAGAAAACATGCCTGCTAGAATCTTAGCTCTGTATTGAGAAGAAAGAGAAAGAAAAATTACCCTGAAAATTCATAACCATAAGATAGCCATCAGAACCTTAAGATGGCAATCATGTAGGTTTGTGGACTGATATGGGCTTTCGGGAAGATGTAGCGATCTGAAACGTGTGTTCTTTTTAAGTTCATTAGGAATATCAAAATATGCCACCATTTAAACCAAAAAGCAAGTTCAAAAAATTTCAGAGTATTGGCATCTTACTGATCATAGCTTCTGGTCAAAATGCATTTGAGTCTGAAATCAATAATAGAAACATAAAAATGCGTATATATTTGGAAATATGAAAACATACTTTAAAAACTTAGGGATAGAACACAAAATCAGAATGGACTGTAGCAAATATTATAGACAAACAGTAATAAAAATGGCAGATACAATTCTTGTGGGATGTAGTTAACATGTTAACTGAGGGAAATTTGGAGGCTTCTATACTTATAGGAGAAAAGAAAAATGCATAAAAATTAATGAGTGAGGTATACATCTTCAGAAGGCAGCAAAGAATAGCCAGATGATTAATGAAATAGAAAACAAACATACAAGAAAGGATCAGTGAAGCACCTTTACAGGTGCGGGGGGAAAAACCTGATAAAATGTGGCAATCATTCTTGATAAGAATTCTCAGCAAACAGTAATAAGAATACTCCTTGTTAGGGAGTATGGCACCCCAGACCATGCTCAGATTCTCCTGGGTGGAGGGGATCAATGCATCTTGGCACACCTGTATTTCATCGCAGCATCCCGTTTAGGAAGTTTGTTTTGTTTTTGTTTTTGTTTTTTTCCTGGAGAATCTCTTACACATGTGGAACAGGAGAATGTACAAGAATGTTCAGGGCAGTATTGCCCAGAACTGCTAAAAAATTGGAAACAAACTGAATATTCATTAATAATAACACAGATAACTTTATCTGGTGAAAATTTTAAGGACATGGAAGATCTTATAACAGATCAATTTTTTCCTCTTTTGTGCAAATTTCAACCCTCTGGTTCAGTAGTTACTGATTCTCTAGTTACTGATTCTCACCAGAAAATGTGTATCCACCACCTACACAATTTCCAGGTGAACTGTGTTGGAAACTGTGGGTGAGCGGACTCATTTCTAACTTACGACATAAACCCCACCAGCAGTACATTATTTTCCCCTGAAGACTTTTACCAATATTTGACTCTTTCCCTCTACCTTCTGCTGCCTTCATGAACCATAAGAGCTCCTTCTGGGATTTTGGATGGCACCTCCAAACATACTCTTGGAATTTCAAGAACTTGTAGCCTCTAACCTTTCGAATGAGTGTTTGCGATGGGGCAGCAGACTACTTTGTTAAAAGATGCTCTCATCTCACAGGACATTCTCTGCGATATGAGGCCATTTTTAGGGCAAATGCAAGGAAACTGATGCTGTTTATGTGTCATCCTGCTAGACACTGTTCTAGATACTCTGTGTCTTTCATTGTCCTTCACAATAACTTAAGTGAGTTAGGTGTTGTTGAGCCCACTCTTCATGTTAGACAACCGAGATTTGGGGAACCTACAAAATCTGCATTAGAAAGTGGTGGATCCAGAATTAAAATCCAGGTCTGTCTCCAAGGCTCATGCTCTTTTGACGACATCTGATCACCTTATACCTCATACAGGTGAGATCACCGCACAAGGTGGGTCATTTTTGCATTCTCACAACTAGCCTTCCTTTTATCGATTCAAAGTTTTAAATTGATCCATTTTAAAATTCTTTTTTTAAGTTGATTTATTTATCTTGAGAGAGAGAGAGCAGAGGAGGGACACAGAGAGAAAGAGAATCCCAAGTAGGCTCCATGCTGTCAGCGCAGAGCCTGATGTGGGGTTCGAACTCATGAGCTGTGAGATCATGAGCTGAGCTGAAATCAAGAGTCGGGCACTTAAGTGACTGAGCCACCCAGGCGCCCCTAAATCTATCCATTTTAAATTGAATTCCACTCCAAATAAATTGAGCAGGAGGCCTTTCCCTTTGTCAAGTGACATCAAACGATATAGCTAAACATATCCATAAACCTCGCACAAGACTATTTTTATTATGTTAGAGAAACACTGCTAATCAATTAGCATTGATAGCAATTTCTTTTTCAAAGAACTATTTAGACCTCTTGTCATCATAAAATCATTGAATAATCAAACTCTTGCTCTCTGTATCTCTCTTGCTTTTTTAATAAAAGGGAACTGTAGTCTGTTATTAGATGCGATTGCATTAAAATGAATATCCACAAGGCAGCTATAAGTACACAGGAGAGACATCCAGCTACAACTTAAAGTTACCACCTGAGAATAAAATTAAGAAAAATCTAATTTAATAGAAGTTAATTAAGTAATTAGAACATCCTTTTGTAGAAGCATCCTGTGTTAGGTGGCTATGGATCAACAACGGCTTATACTCAGCGCCTTGGGTATAGTATCACAATGGCCTGACCAGAATACTATTATAACAGTGGAACTTGAAGCCTGATTAAATGAATTACAGGCTGCCCAAGAAGCATATGTGAACAAGGGTAAAGTGATCATCATAGTGGGTTCGGTTGATGGATATAAAAGAGCAAGAATGGGTCTCCAGCTTTGTGTGGAGGACAGGCACAACTCTGGCCACCCAGGATAGCATTCCAGTCTACCCAGCAAGTCAGTCCCTCTGGTGCAAAAGGACACATCAGACTATAGTAATTTGACCAGCTGCAACTAATATCATCCAATTACTGTGTCTTGCTTTGAATTTGAGTTCACCTAGAAATCTGGCTATGCTTTGTCTTCTGCAAATTGTTCTGGTTTGGAGAGAATTTATGCAGATTCTAGTCTGACAATTTTTCTTGGTAATTATAAATTACTCGATTATCTTTCTGAGCTAAACTTTAGTCTGCAATCAATTAGTTAGCATGAATTCATTTTCTGAGAGAAGGATTACCTTAAATAGACTGACAAAATTGTGTGTCTGGGTCTTTGGTCCTGGGCTACAGTGACCTTTGAGTACAGTCCCAGCATACTGGGACACCCACAAATGGCCGCTTCACTCTCTCTGAATTGCTATGGAGATAGGAGAGGAAAATGGCTAAGGTTTCCTGTGTTTTGTTTAGTTTAGATTGTACGCACAAACCAAGTAGGAAAATACGTGACATTTCTGTGCAGTTTGCAATGCGGAAAGAACTTTTAGAAAGGTTGGTGCATTTGCATTTTAGCATCAGATGAACTAGGTGTCAATCTTATCTCTTCCTCTATGAACAATTTAAGTTTTAAATATGGAGCATAAACATCTATAAATGATAATACATTTGCAAATGAGAATACATGTGAGATTTTCTTATTATGAAAGTAATAAATGTTCATTGTGGAAATCTGTGCGGACTTGTTTTTGCCCTTTACACTATTCTATGATGATCTATGCTGTGTAAATAAAGTGCAAGGAGTCAACAAACAAAAGTTCATCTTTGGAACCAAAATGGCTCCAAGAGGCATATATGCAGCCTGAGCGTCAGCCCTCGGTCTGACCAACAGCACATCAGGAGTTTGTTCTGGCATTTCATCCACCTGAATTTTTTGTCGTCTGCTTAAGCCCCTCTAGAATTGCTGATCAATTATGGATTTTTACTTTTTTTTTTTTTTTTTTTTGGTTGAGGACCACTTCTTGTCAATTAAGAGCCAGGAGGTTATAGTAAACTAATTACTTTGATGATCAGCCCTTCAAGAAGGTGTCAAATAGGGGAGAAACATGTGTTCTGATGCTGACCTGCAAAAGTAGCCAGGAGAACTGAAGAAAATCTACTTCCTGTGGATGATTCTTTTTCCCTAGTGCTTTCTTTCTTTTTCCTTCCTCATTACCGGTTTTTGCTGGACACTCTTCAAGCACAAAGCATTCATCAAACATTACTGACCAGGTCCATTATGGCGGGTAGGGCTGAACAAAGCAAGAACCTACGGCCGGAGGGTGTGGCAACATCTTGCCTGCCCTCAGGGAGCCCGTTCTGTGCTGGTATCACAGCCTCAGGGATGAGTAAGCTTCCTACTGCCTCTTGTTTTTGTAAGATCCCCTTTGAGAGTAAGTAAAATTGTGTGAGAGCATTTAACATAGTGACTGGTGCATGGCACTCAATAAATTTTCCAGAAAGCCTTTTGAAGATTTCTCCCTATTTTCCTAGCTTGCCTGGCTTTGCAAGATAAAATGTACAAAAAAGTTATTCTGTGTATCCTGCAACAAAATAGAGAAGACACTTATCCAAGAAGGCAAGATTATTAACAGGCGGCCTCGGCTGAACGATGCTGAGGCCCAGGAGACTGGATCACATTGATGAACTGATTTGACTTAGACCACCTCAAATCCTTGTTGAAAGCAGGTAGAGGTATAAATTATAAATTTAAAAAGAAAAGCAGATTTGACTGAAAACCCTCTCTTGATAAAGCAGAACAAAACGGCTTTCAGGAATTCTTAGTAGAATATTTGCTGGGTAGGCAGAGTTCATTTGTTAGGATACCCATACAGAATGTGCTGGATCATTTCTTGCCAAAAATATTGTGTAGCTACGAACTGTGCTTTCTTGGAAGCCCAGAGATGATTTACAGATGACACTGGATACATTTGGTAACCATTTCTAAAAACATAGCTAATTATGTCGATAAAACCTGCCTTTCACATATTAAAAACAAGCACACTGGATAAGTGTGGTAGCTTAAATCTGTACTCAGCGGCTGAAACAAGAAGACAAGGCAGGAAAGATGTTCTTGTTTGGGCCCAAATCTGTACTTTGCAAGCTGGCCTGTAAAACTATATAAAACCATTGATCCATGGTGTGAAATAATACATGAAACGGGAACAATAATACGCACAAATGAACAGCTTTTGTTCAATAGCCTCAAGGAAAATGATAAACAGTGGCTTTTGATCCAGATTCTGCATAACTCCCTTTCTTATTCTGATGCATTCTCCTAAATTAGAAATTGTGGTCAGCTCAGAGCTTATGTACATAGCTAAAAATACCTATTAGGCAAATGATGAAAAGCAAAGTTAGGTCTGGCTTGTCAAAAAGTTTAGAGCACTTGCTAAGAGCAAGCACCCCATTTGTCAGTGTTGGGATTGAAGTCCTGGCTGCACCACTGACTAACCGTGGACCTCAGGCAAGCAACTGTAAAGCGGGAAACCCCATCTGTAAAACTGTAAAATACAAGCATCTTCTGTGAAGTAGGAATGATGGTAATTTCTACCTTTGGGGGCTATGAGGATTCAATACACAATTAAAGTAAAGCCCTTAGCACTGTGTCTGTCCCCCAGTAGCATGCAGCATAAGTTGGTGCTCATTATGAGATTTCTTCCAGCCTCTTGAGTTGTTTGTGGGTTTTGCCTCTATGGGAAGGGAGATGATGAGAAGTGTCAGTAGGTGCAAATGGAACTGCTCTTTCACAGGCTGGAAACAAAAAAGAAAGGCAATAGCAAACGCCTCTGGGTATGTGTCTTCTTTAAAACTCTAAGGTAATCACAGCAGGAAGGAGGTACAGGTAGCATTTCTGAATATTCAGACAAAAATGTTACTATATTAATGAATCTAGGGGCTGTTTTTCTTTGTTCACTCCATGCTAATTTTGACAGCATCCCCACGGCATGTGCGTGCTCGTATTATTTACCGGGCATGGGAGTGCTGAGGCTTCTTCCTGTTTAGTTATTTGTGCTTGTGTGAACTAGGTCATTCTTTTGTATTTTTTAAATTTTTTATTTTTTTAAATTTATTTTTCAGAGAGAAAGAGACAGAGCGCGAGCAGGGGAGGGGCAGAGAGAGAGGGAGACACAGAATCCGAGGCAGGCTCCAGGCTCTGAGCTGTCAGCACAGAGCCCGATGTGGGGCTCCAACCCACAAACTGCGAGATCGTGACCTGAGCCGAAGTCGGACGCTCAACTGACTGAGCCACCCAGGCCTCCCCACCCCCCGGTGTAGATTTTTAAGGTGAAGAGAGGGGACGGGTCCTCCTTCAGATTAAGTGGCGAGGTGATCCAAACAAATGGGCACAGCAAGCTCATCCTTGTTCATGCCATCCCACGTGGGCACACCACCACGCATTTTCCGAATCTTCTCATTTTACACCCCTCCCCTGTCTCCCACTGGTGAATGATGAACAGAGTGGCAGGGCACCCAGAGGTGCACAAAAGCAGATTGGGAAGGAAGAACTCCTTCTTGTTCCTTCTGGGACACGCTCCCTTCATGTTCCTCCCATCCACCAAACTGGCAGTGCAGCCCAACACCCAGTGTGTGTGTGTTCCTTTGTGTGAATGGAGCACAGAAGTAACCTACAGAATAAGGGACATTCTGAAGAGGGAAACCGCTTGGGAGTTGCTCTTCGGAGGAGTGTGGGAGACAGCGAGTGGGGCCACAGGGCTACCTGTGAGCTACGGCTCCGCGCAAGCTCTCCCCTCATTGACCCCCAGCTCCTCGTCTTCCCACCTTCCCACCTGTCCCCCGACACATGCCCCAAAGTCAGAATTATGCCTCACCTCTTGTTCCTAAGAGAGCTAGAAAAAGGCATGATGAATGAAAGTCCTATCCAGGACTGGCTATTTGCGGTAAGATAAGCGAATCGTTAGCATGGTCATCGCACAGGCACAACTAAAAGTTAATAAACCTTGCGTGGGTGGAAAGTCCACTAGCTCCTTCCTTGGGGGGAAATGTTCCTTCTGATGTCGGCTGATGTGACACAGCACATTTTGATCCAGCTAAAACAGGTAAGAGTTACCTCAAAACGCCCACAAGGACTGTAGTAATTTCAGAGCACCCACACAGCAAATCGTTGTTTCTTTTTCTACAAAGAGGGAGATGGGTTTGGAGTAGAGGGATGAGGGAGAAAGGTAAGACAGAAAGAGATCAGGAGGAAGAATGATATGCAGAGAAGGAAGAAGAAAAATGAATGGTGTCCCTTTCTCCTTTTCTTTTTAAATCAGCATCTAATATTGAAACTTGTTCCTGGTTCTCGAAACAAGGGCCTACAAAGAGTCTGATTTGCGGTGGGGGGGGGGGGGGGGTCTTATTTTTGAGAATAGGAATTGTATGCCTATTTTATACGCATCACATTATTAATGTTACCAGAGATCAATTTTACCTTTTCTCAATCACATACTTCCAATATATTTTTTACTTATGGATATAAATATGGAAAAAAAGGTATTTTCATTTCCTGAGATACTTTTGTGGCCCTTAGGCCCAGAGAGAGTGGGAACTTGGTGAAATGACACCCAGTGCATGATCATTCTCTACAATTTCTACGGGACTATTAAAGGAAGATTTTACTCATTGAACATGGTTTTCTGCATATATGGGTTGCTGGTCTGATGTAGGGCCACCTCGTACAAATCTATGGACTTTCAGAAACTGAACAGAAACGATTTAGTCAATTGCGTAACATGGGACTTTCTTTGAGAACAGCTTCTTCAAATATCAGATTTTGATAGTCGTTTATAATAATACTAATGAGAATGTACAAAAAATGGTGCTGGCAGAGAATGAATGGGGAAAAAAATGCTTTTCTTGACTAAGACAGAAAATGTCCATGATTAGTCTCATCAGTTTGACTGTATCTATTTTTCATAAAAACATACATAGATAAACAACAAATTACTTAAAATCCTGTTGGTTTTTACTTAGTTTACATTCTCAATATTTGTTACTTATCATATTTCTTGAAACTCCTGGTTTTGTTTGGGCAGCAATGTGCCTGACCTATAAAGATCAATCTGAATTAGTTTAAGCCCTCATGGTAAGTGAATTCCCTTCTTCTACCTGTTTTCCCAGCCTCCCATGTCACTGGTTCCAACCATGTGACTGTTCTAACCAACAAAACCTATGGGGAGGTCTGCTGACGGGGCCTATAGGAAATATTCATTAGTCTGATGAAGAGACAAACATATGCAGAGAGCTCCCTCAAGAGCTTCTTCCACATCCTGCCTTGAACATGGCTCCGAAGGAGATGATGTTTGGGGCTTTGCCAACCCTCTTGAGACTGTAGGTGGCAAGTCCAAGGACAAAAAGCCAATGTTCTGGAGATAAAAAAGTGAACAACAAAAAATGCTTACGTCTCAGATGATAACACTGAGCAATGCCATCCCGAAACTACCTGCTTACAGGTTTCTACTTTTGTGAGATATTAAATATCTTTATTGCTTAAGCCACAACTGGATGGATGGATGTTCACTCAATAAATACTGAATTATTTAGGCATCACTCCTGATGGTTGGGTTACAGCAGTAAATCAAACACACAACCTCCCTGGCCTCATAAGGTATGTACCAAGTCAGAGGAGACATATGCTACAGAAATGAAAGGATACACATATAATGTGCCAGGTAGTGGTAATCATTATGGAGACTATAAAGCAAGGCAAAGAGACTGAGAGTAATGGAAGGCTAATTATATTGATTATTCATGGAAGCTTTTCTGAGAGGTAATCATTTGAACAGAGACTTGAATGAATTGAAAGAGTAAGCCAGGTGGAGAGCTGTGGGTATTCCGTTACTTGCAGCTGAAAGCATCATTAACTCATACATCCAATAAGTCTGTAGTCATTCTTCAAAACAGAGCTCCGATACCATCATTTCTGGGAAGACTTCCAGGACCTCCCACTCCCTAAAATCAATCCCTTCCTCTTCTGGACTACTTTTGCACCTTAGACCCATGCACTCTTATACACACCATGCCTTCTTTTAATTTACTTGTTGATATAGCTTGTAAAGTCACCTTCTCTAGGCTGTGAGACTCTTGAAGGACAAGATCCATCCTTACTGCTATCTTGGCTCTTAGCACTATCTGCTTACCTAGTAAGCTCCATTACCCACAAATCATTATTGACTTGACTAGAACTGCTGTCCTTTGAATGTTCTGGATATAAATGTGTGGTTTCCACTGTAGTGTGATTAAAAGTGGGCACCTATAGAAAATATTGTTAAAGAGTGATTATTTTTTGTGTGGAAGAAATTTATCTTGCAAGCATTGAGAAAGCTGGCTGCTGTGAGTTGGCATGGATGCGTACAAATCAAATAGGTCACTTAGGCAGAAAAATCTTTGGTTTCCACTGAGGAGAAAAAATATATCTAAGATGGTTGAGAAGCAACCTGGTTCCCTCTCATACATCTGTCTAATCACATTATGTCTTTGGTCTTTGGAAAAGGCAATCCAAAACATGAGGTAAGACCACTCACCTAGGTTAGGTGATTATAGTCTCCTGAGTATTTCTCCTGGTAGGGGAGGGAAAACTTAATCTTGCTTATTGATCTGAATGAATCCTCATCTGTGAATCTTCCCTCTTTGGAAACCCAACTCACACTCATTTCAGTGCAGGCAGAAGGCACATGATTTCCTCAACTCCAAACGAACTGGGTTTTACCATAAAACATGATCTAGCAGATATTATATTTTTAACTTCAAAGGTGAGGAGAAAGGAAAAGGGCATTTGAAGAAACTTAAAACATCAATGAAGTCTTGAAAAAAAAAAAACAAAACAAAACAGGAAAGAGTTTGGTTTTAGGTACCTGTGTGAAAATTTAATAAAGAGAGGATCAGCGGATATTAAGTGTATTTTTATATTAAATCCAGAGTTTGTAGAATAAAGTAAATAATGCGCTTTAAAAATTTTTTCCCTTAATATCAAAACAGAAGAAAAGGCATTGGCTTCATACAGTCTCAAATAGAATCAAATTCCCTTCCTTTATATGTTACATTAACAGATGTTAATATTAGTAATTAATATGAATTGTTTGCTTCCATGTAAGCCAATCTCTTACTTGAAAATCAGAAAGGCAAATAATGTTTTGTTTTTTTTTAATTTTTTTTTTTTTAATGTTTTATTTTATTTCTGAGACAGAGAGAGACAGAGCATGAGCAGGGGAGGGGCAGAGAGAGAGGGAGACACAGAATCCGAAGCAGGCTCCAGGCTCTGAGCTGTCAGCACAGAGCCCGATGCGGGGCTTGAACTCACGGACCATGAGGTCACGACCTGAGCCGAAGTCGGATGCTCAACCGACTGAGCCACCCAGGCGCCCCTGTTTTTTTAAATTGTAGGGATATGATGATCTAAATTTGTATGCTTCACAAAATTTTTCTGAAGAATGGCTCAGAGTTAGCTAGTATGTCAAGAAATAAAGACTCACTTTTTGAAAACAACTGCTAGATACTTTTTCTTTAAGTTTGCATTTGAGATTTCAAATTATGTTTTCCATATTTCCTAAGGGAGCAGGTACCACACAGTCCCCATCACAAGCAAAAACAAGTTTTAAAGGAGTCTAGACTAGGTTGGTACATATAAAATCTTCACCAAGTCTTTACAAGAATATACTTATAACACCAGAAATGGTTACTGAACAAGTAACTGAGGCTAAACTCAGGTAAAAAGCCCAAATTCTAGAAGAACGTATCTTGGCACATGCTGGTTTGCTTGGGGATACCCTGGATGCCCATCCCTGGTTAGAACAACCCAAATTTCTAGGTCCTGCTTGGACCCACTCCCTCTCTATACAGACAGGGACATCCTCATCTTTACCCATCAATCAGTCAAGGTCAGTTTAGTGACAGCCTACCTTCTGTCAAGTGACAGAAGGGACAAAGAGGTACTGGGGAGGTGGTGAGATTTGATTCCATGTCCCATAGAAGCTAAGAAGCTGCAAATAAACGGGATGCACGCACCTGAATGAATGGGAAATGTATGAAGGTTCTTTGCCATTAAATGGGCTGCTTTGGATAGCGGTTGGAGACACACTTAGAATTTTTGAGAGAAACCATTTCATACCCATCATACTCATTTTCTTGCTCCTCTTCCTCTTTATCTTTTTGTTTGCTTGTTTGTATGTTTGTTTGTTTGTGGTTGGTTGGTTGAAAGCCTTAGCCTATCCTCTTAACTAGAAGAGTATCTGCCAGCACGAAAGTCAACAAACTCACAGGAGACAAAAGACATTCTTGGTTTGATTGCTCCTAATAAACTTCAGTGCTTCCAGACCACATAATGTCATAGAGTTATTTGTAATGCTTCTTTAAAAGGGTGACAGGGTTCAGAAATAAACTGCACATGGTAAGAAGAGCCTCCCATGGGTTATCCCTGCAAAATGAGTTGCAAGGCTTTGGGAGTGGTGGTGGTTTCCGGCCATTAGCGTTACTAATCAAGGCCAGCTTTGCATTTATGGGAATCTGCACAAATCAGGATGATACAGGCTAGGCTCACTCAAGCAACTGTCTCATTTCTTCAAGGTTATGCTCAAACAAAACTTTACGCCAACTATCTTTGATTGGAATGCTTCATTATTTTTATATATCCGAGAGAAAGAGTCCATGAAGTAGATGCATTAGGTCCATGGGTCACAAAAATCGTATTTATTGCTTCATGCCCACATCAAGCAATTACTGTCAGCTCTCAATTAACCTCGTTATTGGAGGAAACATTAGTGGAGACAATACGAATCCTAGATAACCTACCCATGTCTTTCTTGCTGACACAGTTGCAGTTGAGGTGAGAGAGAGAGAGAGAAGTAAAGAGAGATAATGGGAGCAACAGGAAAAGCTTGGGGCTAAGAGGTCTCTTCAGGAAAATCGGAGTAGAGGGTGCCACTCTGCCCCCTTATCATGCCCCTTGCCTTTCTGCCCTGCACCGGGAAGCAAAAATAACTTTACTTTCTCTGCAAACTTCTGGCTGACAAACAAAAGATGGGGGTCCGAAGGAGCCACGAGGGAGTGGAATTCTGTGAGGCTGGCAATCACCTGGCAGCCAGAGCCTGGAGGCCTTGGGGGACCACAGGCAGGTTCTAAGCCGAGGCTGAGCACCTTGCTGCCTAGAAGCTCGAGCCATGCCCAAGGCTCTCCAGGCACAGGTGAGTGCTTGGGTGCTTTGCCCTTTAGGATTCTGTGTCAGTCAATATGGCAAAAGGTGTTTAATTACAAATGTTATCATTAATCGTTTTCACACATGATAAGCATTCTCACACTATAGATGCCTACGGGTATAAGGACATGTCCGTCAATCAGGTTCCAGGCATTAGTGCTGTTCCCATCCTTCCGATGAAATGAACCCACTGGGCTGGGCACCTCCCTCCCAGGCCAGAAGCCACAGGAAGAGTAAAAATGACACCTTTTCAAGTGATCCCTAGTGGCGCTGCTCCAGGGAGGGTTCACATTTTAACAAGGGAGAAAAGTTCAGTGATAAAACCACACTGAAATTCCAGACCCTACTGAGCAAACGGGGTATGGGAGAGACACAGAAGGGGCAAGGGAAAACCTGTGAAGCCACAGCAAAGGTAAGGGCACACTGGAAAGGAAAGCTGGGAAACAAAGTTGGGGAAAGAAAGGTGAAAAACCATAAAATTTTGTTTTAATGAAAAAAAACCAGTTTGCATTAAAATGCAAATAAAGAGACAAATTCATGTCCTTTGTAAATATGACTTTGCTACAAAATTAGTGGAGTCTGGGAAACAGCTAGTTACCAGGGTTTGGTTTGTCTTTTTGTGTTTTTTGGTTTGTTTTTTTTCCTCAGGATGCATTTCTGTGTATTAGTTTGAGAAACCGGGAAACTGGATGCAAAAACTCAAATGACAGAGTAAGAAACAGTGGGAAACATCTGGAGATTTCTGGAGAACATTGCTCAAAACTCTTCCTAATACCAGAGAGACACAGAGAGAGAGAGAAAGGGAGGGAGAGACAGAGGGAAATATAACAGAGGGACTTCAAAAGTTCAGTTAAGAGAAAAGGCTAGTGGCTCTAAAAAGGAAAGTGACTCATATATTAACAGGGAAGATTATAAAAAATGTAAAAAATGGACTATAAAATATCAGCAAAAAATAAGAGTTAAAAAAATAAGTGAAGCTGTTCACCTGATTCATTATTCTTCTGTGAAGCTTCCCACCTGGGAAGGTGTATACAAATGCAACGGAATGTGATATGACTTCTCAGTTTAAAAGGAGGTGTGAAATTTAAGGTATTATTACTTCTCTTCCCTTTTTCAAAACACAGAGAAAACCACAAAGTTAGTGAAAACAGAGGAACACAGCAAATGTAACCAAACAAATAAGCAAGCACAAAGTCTCCCATTCTTGTCACAAACCATGAAGCATACATGACTAACTTCAGGAAGGACGCTGAAAGCTGAGAAACATCTCAAGTCCTAAGCAGGTGCAAAAAGTTTCTGGCCAAAGTAATGTCAAAAATGTCTAAAGGGCATATGCAATGTGCCTTTGATGAGAGTGGCAAGAGGCACAATTTAAGCCCCAGAAACACAGTTGGGCACCACACAACGGGGGGAGAGAAGCAGAGCTAAGAGAAAATGTTAATACTGTATTCCTATTTACTTTTGTATTGTGTTACTGTGTTCCTCTTAGCCAAGGAAGACTTCCAGAGGTAATGACATACCTAGAGAAATTCCAAGGGAACAATCCAGTAAAAAGAAACAAAAAAATACACAGACTTGGATATTCCAGATAATTCTTTCATGCACCGAGTACAAATCTTTATACTTTGTGCCAATGGAAATTTTCTCTTAGATGACTATTCTGATAGAAAGCATTTGAATTTTCTATGTCAAGTCCAAAGAAGGAAATACTAAACAATAGGTAAGGCATCTAATTCTGTCGGGTTAAGTAACAGAATTTGAGAGATTTGTGAGATGGTTTCAATCTGAGCACCCATTTAGGTTTTCAAAGGAAAAAGATGAGGGAACGAGCAGAGGAGTGTGACCAGATTATAATAATCTCCTTGTGTTGTTGTCAAATGAAAGGTCTGAATTTGAATTAGGTAACACACTCTTCCTTATTTTCACAATTTGCGATCTGTAAGAGTTTTCTCCCTCTTTTCATGCCTCTCCACAGGTTACAATCTATAGAATCTCATGGGGCCCTGGCCTTTTAAAGAAACACGGTTTATGTATAGACAATGGACGATTAACAGACCTGTGAAGGAAGTCAAGCAGTGGAGGGCACCTAACTGAAAATAATGAAAATCAATGAAGCCAGAACAGACCCAAACATTAAGCAGCATGTACTTAAATGATATTAGCTAATGGCACAGTTGGGTAAACGAAGCAGTATGAGCTAATGTTGACTTCCTCTCTCAAGTTCAAAAACACTAGAATGGTCATAGACCCAAGGACCATACATTTCAAATTTGGGCTGCTAGAGAAGCTGTTATGGGTTGAACTGCGTCTCCCTAGAATTTATATGTTCAAGTCCTAACCCCTAGTACCTCAGAAGTGACTATATTTGGAGGAATGGCCTTTAGAGAGGCAATTAAGACCAAATGAGGTCATTGATGGGCTCTACTCTGGTCTGGCTGATGTCCTTATAGGAAGAGGAGATTAGGACATGGATACACAGGTGAGGACACAGGGAGAGGAGGCCATGTACAAGCCAAGGAGAGAGGTCTCAGGAAAAAAAAAAAAAGTCAACACTGTGAACACCTTGATTTCAGACTTCTAGTCTTTAGAATTGTAAGAAAATAAATTCTGTTGGTTAAGCGCCGCCCTCTCCCCCCGCCCCCCCGCCAGTCTGTGGTGCTTTGTAATGGCAGCCCTAAGCAGACTAATACAGACACCTGCTAGAGCCCCCTTTTGTTTTTCTCTTAGAAGTGAGCCCTTTTTTTTCTCTTAGAAGTCTGAAATAAGACCCTTTAAGTTTCTTTTATGGTTAAATGCATTGTACATCATACTCACAACCCCGACAGGAAAGGCCAGTACGGCTAACATCCAGTCCCGGAGCGAGATAAGCTTCTTGAGCTGCCTTTCTTGTTCTTGGTTCCCACTTCCTCTAGTCAGAAGACTGGAAAGATCAGTCAGCACGCAAATACCAAAAAAGACAGCCTGGATAACCTGGAGGGAGACAACAGCTGGTGTTAGTCCATAAGATCTAAAGAGACCCCAGCTGTAGGACAGCAAACAAGCTACAACTTTGCAACATGACACAGGATAAGAGATGATCAGAAGCATATTTACAGAGCTGGCCCTACAAATAAAAAAAGAATAAGATATTTGCAACTTGCTATCATAGGTGAGAAAATTCATCCTAAAAACACTGCTTCCGTTTTTGCTCACCTTGGGACAAATGCAAACTCTGCATGCACGTACATGTCTAAAGAGGCCCAATACGAAGCAGTGTCAAATATCAAACATCATAACGACATGTCTATTATTTTAAAATATCACATCTGTGGGGTCATTACATTGACTAGTAGGGTTTAACAAACATCTAAGAAGTGCAAAGAAAAGAATCAAGGTAGCCTGAGTAATAAATGAGACACTTTTGTCTGAATGTAAAGAAAACTTCCAATGTTCTAATCTCCTAGATTTGGAAAGTTCTCCACCAAAGGAAGTGGTAGAAAGCTTCTAGTCCTTGAGTCACAGAGAAATCAAGTGAATGCAGTAATCAAAACTGGTACAGAATGATTTTCTGTTGTCAAACCTGAACGACAGGACCTCCTTCTCAGATTTTCTGTTCTTCTAAAATAAAATCTTTCCAAAGTAATACAAACATAGATACCCATACCATATTCCCCAAAAAAGTTTTCAGTTGTACATTCCCAAATAAATGACAAATTAAATTACTTACATCAGCTACGTGTAACTTGGACTATCTCAGGGGAGGACATTGAAATACTACAATTCAATAATCTGTGAAATTCCTAATGTGGGAGCAAAAGTATCGATGATGCAGAGCTGTGGGTGGAGGCAGGAAGCATACTGTAATATAGCTTGGCAAATGATCATTCAAATTATGGAAAGGGCAGAAAATATATTCCCTGGGCTCAAAAATCAAACCCATTTAGCACCAAGAGTAGATTCAGGGTAAGTTTTCTGGTGTCCTCTACCAGAAATAATTCACTGATGACAGATTTGCAAAAGATACAATTTTATTCACTACCTCTTTAGAAAACAACAAAAAATTTTTGGTAAATTTCCATCTTGGCAGTGGAAAGGATCTGTGAAAGCTCTGTGGATGAGTTCCTCATTGAGGCACAAAACAAAGGGAAAAAGGACCCTCAAAATTACCAGCTTCCATTTAGCATAGCGCTGACACACTTGGATTGTCAAATCACTCTGTTCAAATTCTTATCTAAGCCATTTTGAAAATTCCAAATAATGGAGATTCCATTGCTGACCTTAGTGAAATAAACAAAAACCCTGCAGTATTTTTATGTATAATACAATTACCATGTTCTTCCAAGTTGACCAAATCCTGCCATTATTTGCCAATGTTAGCTAAAGTTCTACTCCTTCTCATAACTTAGCCTGCCTTTCAGCTTCAATGACTTAAGGTTTATTGTTATGCTTTCTACAACAAGAAAAAGCAGAGGAGGAGAAGCTGAGATGGCCATAACTGAGCATGTTGGCAAGAATCATGTTGTGATGACCAGAAATAATTTTAATGACTCAGGGAATAATTTCACACTTAGGAAAACTTTCCATAACATATCTTATCGCTGTAGATGTTTGATCTTTATGTCGACCCTAAGGGGTTTTGAGAAATTGGAGTCGCCAGGCTGGGGAATAATAATCTCCATGCCAATTTGGCCTGTGGACATATTAAAAGGGGCCCTACATGATCGGTTACTAGGGAAACACAAATGTAGACCACAATGAGATAGCATTTTTCAACCATATAATTTTCACAATTTAATTCTGACAATACTACTGTTTATAAGGATGTAGAACAACCAGAAACCCTATGGTAGGAATGCAAACTGGAACAGCCCCTTTGAAGAATACTTGTCAATGTCTAGTGATTTAAAGATGTACATTCTCTATTATCCAATGACTTCACTATCGAGGGTATTTGCTAAAGAAGCTGCCATACGTGTGTTCTAGTCATATGCATGTGAAGGTTAATTTATGCATTCATTGCTTCAAAAATTTGGATTTAATGTTTCAATTTGACTGGATAAACAAACTGTGCTATATCCATATAGTGGAGTTCTAAGTACATATCAATTTTTCATTCTCACAACAAAACATTAAACAAAAAAAAGGAAACCAAAAAAATGCTACATTTTGACAGCATCAAAATAAATTTCAAAAAAGTGCAAAGATAATTTTAAGGATGCATGTGTATGAAGTAAAATATGAAGAAATGCATGGAATTAATAGCATGGAATTCAGCTACGTCTCCAAGGAGGATAAGACTGGGGAAGGACCTCAGCTGTATCAGTAATATTTTATATCTTAAGTTGATTATTTGGGTATATAGAAGTTTATTGTATTATTCTCTGTGTACTTCACTATTATGAAATATTTCCAAAGAACTTAAAAATAAAAGGTATAAAAGAGTGGTTTTCATACTTTTGGGCTGTAGCTGGTGAATCTCTTTCCGTTGTTTTCCTTCTAACTCAGTTTCCTTTAGTTTTAAAAATTGGCTTGTAATAGCAGGATTTACTAAAATCTCCAAATTAAGTGAGTTAAGTGAATTTTAAAATTCCATGATTAAGTAACTACTACCAGTGCTGCCTTCCCACCATAAACAGCTAGACATTTGGACTATATATAAATCAGCTTTTTCATATATTGAACTTTTTCCTCTGCCATCAGCCAAAGAAAACTCTCATTTTTAAAAAATGGCTCACCTGATGAGGTCAGGCCCACTTTGAATAATTGTCCTTTTGCCACATAAAGTAATGTAACTGCAGGATTGATTGTATTCACAGAATCTTCCAAAACCCCAAGGAAGGAGATTATACAATGTTGAATATCCCTGAGAGTCATTTTCTCATTTTACCTGCCACAAGCTGTAGGCTAAACAATTTTTAGAGAACACTCAGAATGGAGAGGTATTCAAGTTCTGACCAGAGAGGCCTTATTGACTACAACAAGAATTCAGTAGAGACCTAAGAAGTTTAGTACCTAATTAGTGATGTTAAAATAGCCTTGGAATAAAGGCTACTTTATATCCACCCCACTAGTACTCAAAAACAATCATCACAGAAAAAAGCAAGCCAATATACAGTATCTTAAATACCTGCAAAAACAAAATTCTACAATTTTTAAAGGAATATAACAAAATCTAAACATTCAGCAATATCCAACATTACACTATCAACATCCAATCAAAAGTCACTGGACTTTCCAAGAAGTAAAAAAATCCTTAATCAAGAGGAAACTAATTAGATAAAAACAGATATATGGGATGCCTCAGTGGCTCAGTTGGTTAAGCATCTGACTCTTGATTTCAGCTCAGCTCATGATCTCATGGTTTGTGAGTTCAAACCCCGTAGTAGGTTCTGCACTGACAGTGTGTAGCCTGCTTGGGATTCTTTATCTCCCTTTCTCTCTCTCCCCCTCCCCTGCTCAAGCTTTCTCTCTCAAAATAAATAAACATAAAAAAAAAAAAACAGGTATAGAAATGACATAAATATTGGAACTAGCAGACAAGAACATAAGTTCAAGAAGTTAAATGAAAATAATGAGCCAAAAAAAAAAAAAAGACATTAAAAAAGAACCAAACCGAACGTCTAAAAATTAAAGACATTGCCTGAAACTTAAAAGTCACTAGGTGGAAATAATAGCAAACTCGACACTGCAGAAGAAAGATTTAAAAATTGAGTACATAGCAATATAAACTATTCAAAATGAATCTGGGAAAGAAAAAGATTTTAAAAATCAACAGAATATCCGTGAATTGTGAGAAAATATTAAGCAGTCTAACATAAATGTATTGGAGCTGCAAAGGAGCAGGAAAGAGAGGCATGTAGAAGAAATATTAGAAAAGAAAAGAAAAAGCATTAGAAGAAACAATGGCTGAAGTTCTAAATCTTCATGAAGTTTTCATGAAAACTATAAACATGCAGATCCAAGAAATGAAACAAATGGAGTATAAACAAAGAAAACCACATCAAGGTACAGTGTAATCAAATGCTGAAAAATCTGTGGAAAAGACATCACCTACAGAAAAATAAAGATAAGAAATTTCACAGGTTTCTCATGTAAAACAACACAAGCCAGAAAACAGGGACCTTAAAGTCCTACAAGGAGGAAAAACTCTCAAAGGTGAAAGACTTTTTCAGACAAACAGAAACTGAGAGAAGTTATCGTCAATAGCCTTTCACTACAAGAAATGTGAACAAAATGGGAAACATGATACCAGATATAACTTCAAATCTATATGAAGCAATCAATGACAACTGCTAAAAATTATAAATATGTGGATAAATATAAAAGATTTATTTTTTGTTTTATTTAATCTTTTAAAAATAAATAACTAGTTAAAGCAGAAATATGAGAACATACTGTGAGGATTTAAACATATTTAGAAATACAATTATGACATAGCACAAGGGAAAGAAGAAATGGAAGGTGTAGGTTGTTAAGTTTTTAGTTATATATGAAGTGGCATATTATCTGGTGGCAGACAGTGATAAGTTAAAGATGTATACCGTAAACCCTAGAGGAACCACTAAGACAGTGAAACGGAGACCTTCAGCTAATGCATTAGTTGTCTGTGCTACGTAACAAATTACCACAAATTTAGCAGCTTAAAACAACATCAACTTACTTGTTCACATTCTGTAGGTCAGAAGTCCGAGTGGGTTAGTCTGGCCCTATGCCATCAAAATCAAGGTTCTGGCTAAGGAGCATTCTTATCTGGAGGCTCAAGGAAAGGAGCTTCAAGATCTTTCTGGTTGTTGGTACAATCCAGTCCCTTTTGACTGTAAGACTGAGGTTCATGCTTCCTTGTTAACTGATGGCCAGGCACTCTCAGCTCCTTGGATCTGCTCTCCAACCCTTGCACCTGCTCTCACCCCGCGCCCCCACCCCCCTGCCCACCAATCTTCAAGTCCAGGAACAGAATATCAGATTCTTCTTGTGCTTCAGATCTCCCTGACTTTCCCTTCTTTTTCTCTCTTCTGTCGTCCATCTGAAAAAGCTTTTCGCCTTTAAGGGCTCATGTGGTAAGATTAAGTCCACATGAGTAATGTCCTTTTCTTAAGGTCAACTGTGCCATACATCATAATCAGAGAAGTTCTATGTCATTTATTCACAGGTTCTCAGGGTTAGAGTGGGGCATCTTTGGGGGCCAACTTAGAAATTCTGTCCATTACAGCTAATAAGCACATATTAGAAATAAAATGGAACATTAACAGTACATTAGGGTAATCCAAAAGAAGTAAAAAATTAAGAAAAAGAAACAAAGAATAGATCAGACAGAAAAAAACAGTAAGATCTCAGACTTTAACCCAATAATACCTATAATTACATTAAATACAAATGGTTTAAACTCTCCCAATTAATACCAGAGATTGACAGACTATAATTAAAACACAAAGAAAAGGCACTATAAGTATGTATAGATTTGTTAAAGGAAAATGGATGCAAACACTAATTGTGAGATAAGCTGGAATAGCTATATCAATACAAAAAGTAGGTTTTAGGGCACCTGGGTGGCTCAGTTGGTTATGCGTCAGACTCTTGATTTTGGCTCAGGTCATGAACTCACAGTTTGTGGCAACGAGCCCCGAGTCAGGTTCCACGCTGACAGCATGGAGCCTACTTGGAATTCTCTCTCTACCTCTCTCTGCCACTCCCCTGCTCACATGCATGCTCCCTCTCTATGTCTCTCTCGAAATAAATAAATACACTTAAAAAAAAAAGGTAGCTTTCAAGATAAAGAATGCTACCAAAAATAAAGAGAAACATTTCATAATGACAAAAGGGTCAATTCATTTAAAAAGTATAACATCTTAAAAAGCAAAAATTGATTTACTATGGGGCTAAGTTACTCAATGTTCAATAATATTTTAATAACAAATAACTCATGATTCTTGGGAAACAGATGCTTTTATGAAGATATAAAAGAAAAGGTGAGGGGAAACCTTAAAAAAGCAAAAAAAAAAAAAAAGGAGGGAAGAAACAGAAGCTCATGTTCTACAGGAGAAAAACAACAGCAATTCTGCAAATATAAATGTAAAAATAAAACAACAGTTTGTCAAACTCATAAGTTAGTGGTGTTATGAAGTCTTACATCCTCCTACAGTCAATTCATCTTCTTCTCCAGTGGGATCATCTAACGCAGCAGTCGCCTCACTACTGCCTGGTTGCTAGCCTGTCACTGTCTGTAGACCTTGCCAGGGGCTCTCCCCAGCTTGTGATCACACTATGCCCCCTGACTCACCTGGATTGCTATGGAAGACTTCTCCCAAATGAGCCTGCGGAGGTCAGGGAAAAGAGGTACCACAAAACGCTTTTCTCCTCATTTCGATACATCAGGAGACAGACAGGAAATTGTTGGGTTTTGTCAGTTTTGTTTTGTTATCAACTCACACTGACTAATTTTTAAAAGATAATCCCTAAAGGTTATAGAACAGCTCACTGCTCCCTAGGGAGAAGCATGGCCTGACTTTTGGTTAATTGCTCATTTAAGAAGCAGTCAGACAATACTGTTAAACTAACACTTCAGATTTCTGCTACTTTATTAGAATTTGATTGGAGCTGACAGCCAACAAATCACATCAGACACATTTTGCTCTATTGCCTGTACGTATCACGTTGTCCGTTGCAACTTAAAATTCATTAAATAAACTTAAGAATGTGAAAGTTCTATGGAGATGCACAAGTGAATTTTAAGTAGGATTACGATTACCTTGAAGCGTTATTTGGCTCCAGCCATTCTAAAGGGCTGGCATTTCCAAACCATCAACTCAGCATGACACACATATACACCATCTGGCTTTGAGTTCTTAGCAGGCTGGCTGCTCTTATTATTTTGTGTCACGTGTAGAAATGAAGTGGTCAAATGTACCACATCTCTCCAAGAAATATAAATAGAGATTTATCAGAATGAAAAAAAAAAAAAAAGCCCAGGATATTTTGAACTCACTCTAGTATTTGTTCCTCTAGAATGTTCTCTACTGTTGAATAATTCCTTCTACATCTTCTCTCCACTCCCTCAACTCTCCCTGTCAGGAAATAATAGATTATTTACTGAGTCATTTTAGGTTCAGGATTCACTTCCACAAGTATGGAAATGTACCCCAATTCCATTCATATTCTTTTTTTTTTTTAATTTTTTTTAATGTTTATTTATTTTTGAGACAGAGAGAGACAGAGCATGAACAGGGGAGAGTCAGAGAAAGAAGGAGACACAGAATCTGAAACAGGTTCCAGGCTCTGAGAGGTCAGCACAGAGCCCGACGTGGGGCTTGAACTCACGGACTGTGAGATCATGACCTGAGCCGAAGTCGGCCACTCAACCGCCTGAGCCACCCAGGCGCCCCTATTCTTATCTTTTCTTACCCATGAGTGGTATTCATTAAATGAACTTAATATTATTTTCTTTTTTTTTTTCCTGGAATGCACTAAACCATTACAATTCTGTTTCTAGCATAGGGCAAACGTGTTATACTTCTGCCATTTATTCCCAAACATAGTAGATATGGTTTATCTAGAATACATTTTATTTCATTTCATTAGATCATCTTCAAGGTCCTCAATTATATGTAATTATACCAAAGCTTTAGTCTGTATATCAAGTTATGTCATTACTATAATGAGTTGTTAATTTTTACAGGCCAACCTCAGGCAAAAACAAAGAATGCACCCAAGTAGGAAAAGGAGCATTTTAAGTAAGAAATGCAAATCTTTGTTTATATGAATTTTAAAAGACCACGGAACGACTATCTTGATCATTGGGAGTAAGATTTCTAATGACATGCATGTGTCACGTACCACGTTTTGATTGTACTATATTCTCATAAGGCTAACATAAAGAATACAATAATGTTTGAAGATTCCACTTATGTTAGGGTTAATTTAGACTTGGTCTACAGAAGAAATAAGACAACAGAACTTGGAGGGGTAGCAATGGACACTGGAGTGATGTGGATCATGGAATGAAAGAAAACTAGAAAGAACAGATGGAAAGAAGGCAGGAAGATTTAGAGGTGTCATAAGGGAGGGTCTGGAGGAGTCCCATGTATGAGGATGAGAGCACTAATCAACGGGAGATTTAGATAAAAGAAGAAAGAATTCCTGGAAATATCTGTGTTCAATGAAGAGTGAATTTGTCTGGAGATATGAGATATGTGGAAAGGATATAAGGGCCATAAAATTACAGTGCTACAAAACACAACATTCAAGAGATTCCCTCTCTATTCCACAAATATCTTACTTTTAATTTTTTTTGAGGGGGGGTGTGCATGGGACAGGGGCAGGGAGAGTGGGAGAGAGAGAGAGAGAGAGAGACAGAGAGAGAGAGAGAGAGAGAGAGAGAAAATCTCAAGCAGGCTTCATGCCCAGCATGGAGCCTGGTGCTGGGGGCTCCATCCCATGACCACGAAATCACAACCTGAGCCAAAATCAAGAGTCAGACACTCAACCAACTGAACCACCCAGGTGTCCCAATATCTTAGTTTTTAATGGTTTATAATTCCATCTTCTTGTTATTAAGATCAAGAGGGATCGCCAAGCATATTTCAGCACCATGAGACTGTGACTCACTATGAAATCAGATGAGTGAATTCTGCAAGGATCTCCTTTGCATTTGTTTCCAGTGCTTTCCTTGCCTCAGACATGTGAATATCTGTAGCAATTCTATAGCCCTGGGAGTCCATCAGCTACACGGAGGCTGCACTCAGTTACATGTTTGGATGCTCCACTGTGGAGAAATCAATGCATTTAAAACTCCCACAGGCTCTCTCTGCCTCCCTCATCCACTGAGACTGCCCACCAGATGCACTGGCTGGTGAGTTTTCCTCTACTGCCCTGAACAAACCAGCATGGCTTTCTCACTCTGGTGGCTGTAAGTCTATTTGTCTAGATCTGCCATTTAAGTGATGTGCTGTAAGCCCAAGGTTTTTCAAGAAATCTTCACCACAAACATTTTTGAGGAGTCGGACTCACTGCATCATCACGCCTGTGGTTTTCTGA
Source organism: Neofelis nebulosa (assembly GCF_028018385.1). Classification (NCBI taxonomy): domain Eukaryota; kingdom Metazoa; phylum Chordata; class Mammalia; order Carnivora; family Felidae; genus Neofelis; species Neofelis nebulosa. Next base: position 132,683,359 of record NC_080787.1, on the reverse strand, counting down.
ATGTGATTTAGAACCCATGCCCATGTACACAGACATTTACCTCATACTGCTCTATCTCATTACTGAAAATCGATGAACTAGGCCATAAGTCACCACTGGCAAGCAATCCATTCAGACAGAAAGAAAGAAAAATAAGTTTTTCAGTCAGAAATAATGCACTTAGATAAGCAGCTTCGGAAAGGAAAGCTTGTCAACAAAATGCATTACAATATCACATAATTGCTTTCAATATATAAGAAGCAGGGAGAACAGTCATCTGAAGAAGGCATTTGGATATGCTTCACAAAGTAATGGGTACAATCATACCATGTTCCAGTGACAACCTGTTAAAAGTACAGCAGGGACCTTTCCAGAGACTCTATTCTAATCTGCAAATAATGACAGAAAATTCCCCTCGGGGTTCTCATTGCGCTTCACTGATCCCATGTACTACGCAAAACTTCTGTAGGCTTACGGATTTTTTAAGCTATTAATATTAGCATGAATCCCTTTTGAATCCTGAATTAAACACGCCATTGATTTATTTAGCAAATATTTATTGATTAACTACTACGTACAAAGCACTTAGTGAACTACTAATGCAGAAATGCAGACTACCAAATGTACGTCTCACTTCAAATGAGAATGTGCTTAGTGTCTAACCTCTAACTTGGTGGAATCCACACTTGCTAAACATGTGATATCTAGATTTAAGCACAATAATAGCAATAAACAATTATTTAAAAATGGTGTGTCTTGGGGCGCCTGGGTGGCGCAGTCGGTTAAGCGTCCGACTTCAGCCAGGTCACGATCTCGCGGTCTGTGAGTTCGAGCCCCGCGTCAGGCTCTGGGCTGATGGCTCGGAGCCTGGAGCCTGTTTCCGATTCTGTGTCTCCCTCTCCTCTCTCTCTGCCCCTCCCCTGTTCATGCTCTGTCTCTCTCTGTCCCAAAAATAAATTAAAAACGTTGAAAAAAAAATTAAAAAAAAAATAAAATAAAAATGGTGTGTCTTAACACAAATCTGTTCTGTAGTGCATTAAATTTTCTAGCATTGTAAAATGTATTTTATCCCACTAACTCATTTTGGCAGAAGATGATTTAAGTGCCACGCATAATCACTAAAGACTAGATAAGTTTGAAAGCTAAATTAGAAAGGACCTTGACCTGAATTAAGATCAAATTAGATCTTAATTGATTAGACGATACAGAATCAGATAATCATACAAAACCTGTGCATAATCTGTATATAATAAAATGAATGATTTATTTTTAGAACATATATACACACAGGTGAAGTTGTGTTAATTAAACGAATTAGAAAGACATGGTCCTGTCCTAAGAAAGACATGGCCCCTGTCCTTAGAAGTTTCTATTTTAAATATTGATTTATCTATTGATTTTGATCTAACACTGAGTCTACATAAAGGCAATGTCTATGCAGTTGTAGATAACTACTTGGCAGGGAACTGAATGGTTAACGTAGTTATGAAGGTGGATCCCTGTTTCTAGATACTGATTTCTGCCTTCAGAAACAGATCTTCCAGACAAAAGTTTCTGAGGGACTTTGAGAGATCTCACTCCCCAGCCAGTATTGCTCAACTTGGCCATTGTTCTACCCTATTCACTGGCTTACTATATCATTTTGAAGTTTACTGGTACAGAGCCTAATGTGTATAAGACGAACTATTCTTGGGGCGCCTGGGTGGCTCAGCCAGTTAAACATTGGATTCTTGATATTGGCTCAGGTCACGATCTCATGGTTCATGAAATCCAGCCCTGCATCGGGTTCTGTGAAAGCTGGAACTGTAAGTTTATGTTCGGTTTTAGAATTGAATTCATTCATTTCTTAAAAACTGGCAGAAGTTTAACATAAAGAATACTTGAGCTATCATAGGAGAGTAACTACAAGATGTAACAAGAACTCTAAAAGGTATGCTGTGCCTCAGAGATACTATCTAAGGAAAGAAGAACTTAGAAGAAGCCTCTTCTCCAAGGATGGGCTTCAGACCTCACTGCGGGAGGTGTGTTTGCAGCCTGCTGGATGGTGGAAAAGCTCTCTGGGTTGCCGGGGCAAGATCTGGTCCACGGTCACTGGGTACGGAGGAAGCAGCCTTCCCAGGTGCAGATGAGCTGATGAGCAGGTGCACAGAAGGAGCTAAGCAACCACTGGGGGCAGGAGATCTGGAGCATGTGGTGCCCTCCTTAGGAGGGCTGCAGGGACATGGTCACCAAGGGCCTGCACATCCCTGCCTGTGGCTGGGGAGAAGCAATATTAGACGTCCTCCTACCCATGTGGCTGATCAAGGGGGCAGCAGCTGGAACCAGTGAGCGAAGCCCCTTCTTCCTGCAATAACTCTTCAGCACCCGCTAATTAACATCATCCTCACTGTGAAGGAGAAATGCTTAAAAAGTTTAGTCCGTTATGGAAGAGCAGGTATTACAGGGTGAATCGGGAGCTGAGAAACAATACATATCTCATTTAATTCCCCACGACTTCATTGATATTTAATAGCACTGAGAACACTGTTTCATTTATTCTAATGAAATGCAAGAGAATCGGAAGAACATTTGCTTTTAATTATTCAGACTGGCAATGTGAGTCTTATCTCCTGGCTTGGGGCCATTTAATTGTTTTATGTCATCTTTTATAGAGAGTAAATCAGGCAAACCAATGAATATATTATCTTAACATTTCAAATATGGTAGAACATTCAAGGTGGTCTATTTTGCTACTAATTTCTGATACTTGTGTTAGACAGAGAAGGCTGAAGTGAATGGCCAAAGTGAAATTTTATATATATGTTGAAATTTAACCCAATCATTGTCATGATCTTCCTGTTCATTTCAGAATTGTTTGTAGTGACAAAAAAAGAAAAAGGAAAGAAAAGAAAGAAAGAAAAGAAAACAACCCAAATGTGCATAAACTCAACCTTACATAAATAGAGGTATTAAAAGAATAATAATACAGGGCAGTGAAAATAATTTACCTAGACTTACCTGTATCAACATAGGTGAATCGCTCAAGCATAACATCTAACAATAAAAGTAAGCCGGAAAAGACGGAAAACGTATGTTATTACTTAAATAAAGTCCTAAAAGAACTGAATAAAAATCCACAATAGTAGCCCAGAAATGCACATGCAGTAAAGCCACAAGGAGAAGACAATGATAATAAAATGCCATCCAGAGCTGAGTTAGACCTCCCTCCCCACCTCCCAGGAAACAGCTCAGGTCACCTCTTATCTTGGTTTCTTTACCACCTGATTCAAGTATAATGAAATCATCAATAGCGTCGCTGTTTTATAGATGCCTGACTCTGTGGTGGGCCAATGAGGGTAGGGTTTGGCTTTAATTTGATATTGCATCCCTTGAGATTGGCATGACGTGTGGGGTGTAGTATTAATACCCACTTGCCAATTACCAAATTAATGAGAGTGGTGAAGACAGCCAAACAGGGTGGCAGGGAGCCTGACCTGGAACTGGTGGAAGGATGGCTAGCAGGTGCTGAGGAAGGAGCACCTTCCTGTGAGAAAGGAGCCGGCAGAGCTCTATTGCCACTGTCGTGCACTGCCGTGTTACCTGTTTGCAATTGTGCTCAGTGCCCAGGTTACAGGGCACACAAATGGGACCTCATGGGTTTGAGGGTCTGCAAGGCAAGCCCAGCTAGACACTAGGGCAGTGAGGGCATCAGGAGATGAGTAATGAAAGACAGATCCCAGGGTGTAGACTGGCCAGAGAAAAACATGAAGTCAAGAGAGAGACAGAGAGGGTGAGTCCTTCGCTGGGTGGGGGTGGTCGCATGTCTGGTGCAAGGGAACAAAATGAAAGATGGGAGACTGTGGTTTGAGGTCCAGCTGTTCTTGATGACAATGAGATCCAAGGGTGGCTGTGGTGCCAAGCTCCAGGATGAATGAGACAAAAGTCAGAAGAGTTGAGGACAAGATATATTGTGTGAGGAGTGAATTTCAGGCACCAATTATGTTATTGCAAATTTATGGCACCCCGCCCCAACAACAGTTAAAAGAAACTGGAGTCAAAATACAAAGAAACATGGGGCGCCTGGGTGGCGCAGTCGGTTAAGCGTCCGACTTCAGCCAGGTCACGATCTCACGGTCCATGAGTTCGAGCCCCGCGTCAGGCTCTGGGCTGATGGCTCAGAGCCTGGAGCCTGTTTCCGATTCTGTGTCTCCCTCTCTCTCTGTCCCTCCCCCGTTCATGCTCTGTCTCTCTCTGTCCCAAAAATAAATAAAAACGTGGAAAAAAAATTTAAAAAAAAAAATACAAAGAAACAATTGATCCTAGGAAATATCAGAGACATTTCAGAAATCTATCAATGAAGTATATCAATATAAAATACATTTATGAAACAATGAATAGTAACTGAGTGTCTTGCATCTTGCAATAGAAGCAATTGCATTTTCCTTTCAATTACATTAAAGTAACACATTTTCTTTTGACCTTGCCACATTTGTGTTCTCAGAAACAAAGTGTGTGTTTAAATGCTAATAAATAGGGGTGCCTGGGTGGCTCAGTCGGTTGAGCGTCCGGCTTTGGCTCAGGTCATGATCTCACAGTTTGTGGGTTTGAGCCCCGCATCAGGCTCTGCGCTGACAGCTTAGAGCCTGGAGCCTCTTTCTGATTCTGTGTCTCCCTCTCTCCTCTGCTCCTCCCCCATTCATGCTTTGTCTCTCTCTCTCCTTTAAAAATAAAGAAAAACATAAAAAAAAAAATAAATGCTAATAAATAGAGGGAAACATCCATAGCCAAAACTGTACATGGATAGAACACAAAAATTGATGAGTATGTATCAGTTTGATAAACAAATCTGATTTACACCCCCACAAGGGGATAAAGCTAGTCTCATCACTTTTGTTACAGATGGAAAAAAGCAGGAAAATCCAAAGCCCTCTGGAGAAGTTACAACAGGTGTGAATAAAAATATACATTGCTTCTAAAAAGAGTATTCATCCAGAAACTGCTCCTGAGAGAAGTTAATTCAATACCACATATCAGGAAGTCAAATGAAATTAAAAAGTATAAATTCAAGAAGAAATAAAGAGCTCTAAGAACTCAGGACACAGAAAATGCATATTTTATGTTGCTTCATAAAGTACGTTAGTTGTGAAAAGGAGTGATAATTTCCTCACTAGAATAACAAATGAAAATAGTTGCATCATGAAGTACGTTAATTTTGAAAACGAGTGATAATTTCCTCGCTAGAATAACAAATGAAAATAATCACCTGTTTCTTAGACACTGGAAAGTATAAATTTGTACTAAATTTTAAAGACAGCTAAGAAAAACAACCTTATGGAAAACTGTCTTGTTCTGGGCGTACTAAATTTAGGAAAAAACTGTTTTTAAGTTTCTAAGGGGTTCTGAATAAAGATTTTTCTGAGAAAGGCTTTTTTGTTGAAATCAGAATCATGAACAATAATATTATTTGAAATAATTACCACATGGTTTTACCGGTAGAAAATCAAATGCTTACTTATGGCTCATGAGAGTTCACACTTGTACAGAGCAGCCTTCCCCTGCTTGCCCGTGATAAAGTCTTAGTCGATAACCACAGTGAAATTGCTCCTAACAAGTGGTTTTCACAATTTCTCCAAATAGCTAACAGTGACATGTTTATGGCAATATTGCCGGTAGGTAATGACGGAAGGGGGAACGAGGGGGGTTTGGAAGGAAAAGGAGGGAGGCGGGGAAAAGGGAAAGGAAGAGGTTTGGAGGAAAAGCTTTATGTAACTTTGTCTTAGTCTGTTAGGGCTGCTATGATAGAAATACCATATGCTACTTGGCTTGGAAACTACAAAAATTTATTTCTCACGGTTCTGGAGGGTGGGAAGTCCAAGATCAAGGTGCTGGTGAGAATCTCACTCCCAGATGGCCATCTTTTCACAGTAACCTCCCCTCTCTCTGCAGCCTCTTTCACAAGGGCGATTCCTCTCATCCACCCAGCCTCATGACTTAATCACCTCCCCAAAGCCCCACCTGCTGATACCATCCATCACCCTGGGAGTCAGGATGCAACCCACGAACGGGGGAGGGTACACAAACATTCAAAATAAAGCACATATAAAGTTGTAAAATGCTCAGACACTCTGAAAAATATATATACCTCATTCTTAACATAACACAAGATGTTCACTTTAATCAATAGCTCTCTTGATCAGAATGCAGCAGTGGAATGTTGATGTTTCAAACTGGTAAATGCTAGAGAATCTGGTGGACAAATTAAGAGCTAATCTATCCATCTTTCCGAGCATAACTGACACTGGACGTGAGAGTTGAATTGAAAATATCACCTAAAGGTATTCAATGAATTATGTCAAATTTACAGACTGTCCATGAAGACGCTTACACAGAGCATATGTAACATCTGCCTCAGTTACCTTTTTAAAAATCCAGTATTGATGCTGAGCCGGGGACAGAATATTTCATCAACATTACAAAAGCCCAACTTTCCTTTCGTGGCTTCAAAATATCCTGAGTGAAATCTCCCCAAATGTAGAATCAGAAAAATCTTTCTTTCAGTGGCATTATTTTTCCTGGCTATGTTGTGATTTCGATACGCACACCCATCAGTGCACGGAATAGGGTTTGCAGGTACGGATGAATGCCTCTGTCCAAGGCTCCTTGGCCAGGCAGAAGCCCCATATTCCAAAGGATGGATAAAGGAGGGATACGTCACTTAGATAACTAAGCCCAAAGTGTTCAGGAGCCACTGCAAACACATACCTGTTCTCTTCATCTTAGCTTACACAGTTTTGTAAGCTCGCCCTGCCCCTTGAAATACAGAAAGCCCCAGGGCTTCAGCTCCACTCCTTTCCACAGGGTGCTCTGACGGCCATCGGGATCAGCCGCCTCCGCACTTTTGGACTAGTGTTTATTACCCACTACTTGGAGATGGATTTTACTCCATTCACCCAAATATTGCCCGTTTGATGGACATCTCTCAAGAAGGCAGCAGCCTATGAAAATTGTTACATACTTTCAAATTGCTTAGCCTTTCATAACTTCTAATTTAAAGATCTGTGTTGCGAAGTTTATGATATTTGATATTTAAATTTTTTTTAACGTTTATTTATTTTTGAGACAGAGAGAGACAGAGCATGAATGGGGGAGGGTCAGAGAGAGAGGGAGACACAGAATCTGAAACAGGCTCCAGGCTCTGAGCAGTCAGCACAGAGCCTGACGCAGGGCTTGAACTCACGAGCTGTGAGATCATGACCTGAGCCGAAGTCGGACGCGTAACCGACTGAGCCACCCAGGCGCCCCGATATTTGATATTTAAATTGAGCAGACCCGGGCAAAAAGCTAGGATCCTCTCTAGTAGCCATAGTGTTCCCAGACATGCTAGAAATTTGTTGGTAAGTGACAACCACAAAGTACTCTTTCTTTGGGACATTCTCCAGAAGCTCTGTATAGGAGTGGCTTTGGTAATGTTTTGTTTTGTTTTTTAGGTCTCTCAAATTCCTCTTTGTTGTAAAGCTCTTCATAGGATCTTAGGGGTGCCTGGGTGGCTCAGTCAGTTAAGCGTCCGACTCTTGATTTCAGTTCAGGTCATGATCTCGGGCTTCATGAGTTCAAGCCCCGCATAGAGCTTCATGCTGACAGCACAGAGCCTGCTTGGAATTCTCTCTCTCTCCCTCTCTTTCTGCCCCTTCTCCCATTCTCTCTCTCAGATGCACAATAAATAGTAAGCTTTAAAACAAAAAGCTCTTCATAAGATCTTACAATTCAGTTACTTATTAACGCTATCAATCATAAGGCACCATAAATGATGAGTTTTGGGATTTTGTTACTAAATTTCTCTTTAAATTCATTTTTATTTTTATCGTGGTAATAATACTTAACATGAGATGAACCCTCTTAAAATTTTTTTTTACATTTAATTATTTTTGAGAGACAGAGAGAGACAGAGCACAAGTGGGGGAGGGGCAGAGAGAGAAGGAGACACAGAATCCGAAGCAGGCTCCAGGCTCTGAGCTGTCAGCACAGAGCCCTACGTGGGGCTCGAACTCACAAACTGTGAGATCATGACCTGAGCCAAATTTGGACGCTTAACCGACAGCTACCCAGGCACCCCGAGATGTACCCTCTTAACAGATTTTTTGAGTGTACCATACACTATTGTTAACTATAGGCACAAAGTTGTGCACCAGGTCCCTAGAATTTATTCATCTTGCACAAACGAAACTTTACACCCATTGATCGGCAACTCCTCATTTCGCTCTCCCCAGCCTGCGGCAACCACTCATCCACTCTGTTGCTATGAGTTTATTTTAGATACCTCACAGAAGTGAATCAAGTAGTAGTGTTTACCTTTCTGTGACTGGCTTATTTCATGTAACATAATGTCCTCCTGATACTAAACTAATTTCTATTGGGGTGTCTGGGTGGCTCAGTCGGTTAAATGTCTGACTTCAGCTCAAGTCATGATCTCGCGGTCTGTGAGTTCGAGCCCCACATCGGGCTCTGTGCTGACAGCTCAGAGCCTGAAGCCTGCTTCGGATTCTGTGTCTCCCTCTCTCTCTGCCCCTGCCCCATTCGTTCATTCTCTCTCTCTCTCTCTCTCTCTCTCTCTCTCTCTCTCTCTCTCTCTCCCTCTCTCTCTCTCTCAAAAATAAGTAAATAAACAAACATATTTCTGTCAACTGAATGAATATAGTTGACATTTGGAAAAGCTCTCTCCACACACAAGGTGACAACGCATGTGGACACAATCGATTTTCTGGAATGTGTCTTCAATGTTGAAAACGTGGCCCATGTCTTAAATCCAACAGTACATCTTCCCTTGATGTTGAAAGCATGCTGTAAATAATGTAACACCTCCATTTTAGTAACACTCTCATCTTTGTGCACCCAAATTCCTTTCGTGCTTTTCTGAACCAGTGTTTTTACATAGCAGGCGTAGGGCTGAGGCCACTATTGCTGCCTGCACATTCTCATGAAGCATGCTGCCCGGGGCCACATGGAGCCAGCTCCAGTGGGGACCAAACACCCTTGGGCTTGAATCCCTCCCTGATAGAAACGCTTTCAATCTTTCAGATCATGAGGACATCAGGGCATCGTTTCATAAAAGATAGGTTTTTGGCAATGACCACAGTGAACAAGGGAAAGGCTATTCATGAAAAATACCCCAATCAAATCTTGCACTAAAAAGCATGATAACTGCATTTTCCCAAAAGTGTCTAACAGCTGCCCAGTGATCACCTCTATGGTAGTTTATGACATGGAATGTGCTTTCACATAGGTTGTTCTGCAAGGTGGCCTTTTCTTCTTTTCCAGTGGACACTCCTTTGTCTCTTTGCTTTTTCCTTCTTAACCTCTCCACCTCCAAACTCTGGTGGACCCCAGGGCTCAGTCACTGGACCTCTTGTCTTTTCCAGCTGCAGAAATCTGAATCAGTCTCCTCACTTTGAATACTGTCTCTCTGATAATGACTCCCACACTTACATTTCTAGCTGGAACCCCTCCCTTGAACTCCAACTATCTATTTGACATCTACATTTGAATGAATGCCAAATAGGCAACTCAAACTTCACAAGTCCAAAGATGAACTCTTTATGTCCCTGGCAAGTCTGCTTTTTCTAAAGCCCTCCTCGTCTGAATCGATGGCTAATCTGACTTGATAGTTACATAGGCCCCAAGCCTGGTGAATGCACTTCATTGCAAATCCTGTCGGCTTTACCTTAAAAAAAATCATCTCCAGAATTCGACACCGTACACCACTTCTCCTGCTGTCTCACAGTCTGAGTTACCACCAGTAACCTCAGCTTGTTGGCAAAGCCTCCCATCTGAGCACCCTGCTTTTCTGGTCTTCTCCACTCTATTCTCTACAGCAGCCAGAATGTAGAGAATGAGGCTGTTTCAAGTCTGATCATGTCACTCTGTTCAAGCCCTTTCAAAGGTTTCCCGTCTCAGGTCCGGTAGAAGCCAAGGTCCTTAACAACACGTCTCATGAAGCCCTTCACCGACTCTTGCCACTTCTCCCCTCACTCACTCTGCTCCAAGTTCCGCTGGTCTCCCGTTGAGGTCTTTGCACCTGCTGTTCCTTTAAACCACCCGCTCACTTCCTTCCTTCAAACATCAGCTGGTAGTGAGGCCTTCCCTGCAACTCTGTAAAACTGCAACCCCTCCTCACTGATGACGACACTCTCAAGCTGCCTTTACTTCTCTCTTCAGGGGGGCACTTTTTACACTCTCCCTTCCCTACTGGAACCTGAGGGCAGGGACTTGCTGTATATGCTACTAAGTGCTGAATCCCTAGCACTCAATAAATACCTGCCGAATGAATGAATGAAAAATTGAGTTTTATTTCTTTTCATTTTCTCGCCCTAAACACAGGGTCTAGCCTTGCTCAAAGTCATTCCACAAGAACGTTTTGAAGCCTAAATGTGAACCCAGGTCTTTTAAATGAAAGCCCATACTCTTTCTACCAAAGCATGCCAGTTAATGTGCATACAACATTCCTACCATCTCAGAGGCTGAGCCTGGTTTTACCATTACTTACTTCGTCTTTTTAAAAATATGTATTTTTGAGAGAGAGGCAGAGCACAAGCAGAGGAGAGGCAGAGAGAGGGAGACACAGAATCTGAAGCAGACTCCACGCTCTGAGGTGTCAGCACAGAGCCCAACGCAGGGCTCAAACTCACAAACTGTGATATGACCTGAGCCGAAGCTGGACACTTAACCGATACGGCCACCCAAGCGCCCCTATCATTGCTTACTTTCAACCCCAAATACCTATTAAGACACGGCTCAAATGAAAGGTACAAAAAATGTTCACTAAATATAAGGAGAAGAAGAATTTCACCCAGAAAACAATGGTAACCCCACTTTCTGTCTAGATTGTGAACCTATGCAGGGCAAAGTTACATTTTATTCATTCCTGTGTCACCGGACGCTTGGCTCAGTGCCGGGAACAAGGCAGAAGCCAAATGTATGTTCAGTCAAGGACCGGAACTACATCGAGCTAACCCTGACCAGGATAATCAAACATGTTGACAGTACAGCTAAAAGGTCATGGAGCCGTGCCCTCTGCTCTTTCGTGGAGCAGCCAGGACATCTAATGGGAACTCGACTACTGTATAAATTTACAGATGCAATACACTGAGGAAGATGAAATCTTGCTCTTCGACCAAAAAAATGTGCTCTTGGTCAATAAACCTGTGGTCAGCCCCAGGTGCCAGGACCCTTGCATGTAGCTTTTTATGCACAATCTTACTTAACTGCCGCAAAAGTCTTCTAAGATACGTATTTACCACCATGTTACAAATTGTGAGTGCGTGGCTGTAAGAAGTAGAGTGGCTTCCTCAAGCTTATATATAATCTGCTGTCAGTCAGCATAGGAATCAGGCCTCTTGACTTCAGTGCAGTGTTTTTATTTCATCAGACAAATGCTTCTTTTAAACATGAAAAATAATAAACATCACAATATATTTGTCTTGCCGCCTATGGTGTAAATAAATGCAAATATTTTGGCTCTGAAATTTACAGCCTTCTCGTACATTTCCCCACATTCTTCTGCATTTACTTAATTCTTACTTAACTGCTGTCATACAAGTGGGCACTTCAGAATGGGTAGAAACTTTCAGAGATGTAATTTGGACATACGAATCAAAAGTCTTTAATATACTTTTAGAAATGCATCTTTGTCACAAAGACTTATGGATGAGTGTTTCTTTCAGTGGAGTTTATACTGTTAACAATTTGGAAATTGCTAAATTGATCAAAATGACATTACTTAAATCTTGAGGGAATAGTGGAATGTTACAAATCCATGAAACATCATGTCTTTGAACAACAGTTTAACAACCTGAGAAGATGCTTAAGATAGATAATCAAGTATCAAAAAAAATAACAAAAGTAACCAGAACCACAACAGCAACAACTCATATTAGACCTGAATGCTGAGTGAGTGCCAGGCGCTGTGCTGGGTACCTTACTAACTGGTCTCATTTAATCTTTATGAGCTGGGGACTCCAATAATCCTGGTTTTACATACAAAGAAATACAGGCACAGAAAGCATTTTGCGTATAGTATGATCTCAAATCTAGGTAAAGTATTTTTTTTTTAATTTTGTTATTGTTTACTTATTTTTGAGAGAGACAGAGTGCAACTGGGGGAGGGGCAGAGAGAGAGGGAGACACAGAATCTGAAACAGGTTCCAGGCTCTGAGCTGTCAGCACAGAACCCAATGTGGGGCTCGAACTTAGAAACGGTGACATCGTGACCTGAGCTGAAGTCGGACGCCTAACCGACTGAGCCACCCAGGCACCCTCAGTGCAAAGTATTTATACAAAGAAATCACGATCTAAAAATAAAGCTTAAGCCAAGATACTTTAAACGAGTTGATAATCATATAGTGGTCGAGCTACCTGTAAAGGTGACATTGAGAATTTGATTGTCGTTTCACAAACTTAACTTTAAGCGGAAAAATACACACTTAAAACCAGAATATTTTACTCAAATTATAACTCACTATGTCTAATTGTTAATGAAATAAAAATAGTGCTGGCCTCATATTTGCTCATATTCTCTCTCTCCTCGTTATCACTCCCACATTTGCACATTTTCTTTCCCACTATTGAAAGTGGAATCAGAGAAGTTTTTCCATTCATATTTCCGAGAACTTGTTGCAAATGTGTAACTAAAACAGCAAACTAAAGCATAAACTAATTATGTCAAAGGTTCTTGCAGCATTTTCCCTTAGGAATTATCTAGTGTTTTAAAATAGTTATGCTATTTTTCGGGAGGAAAAAAAAACTCAGACATTAAATTTATTATCCTTATAAGATTTTTGAAAACAGGTATGTTTTGCTAGCTTAGCTTGAAAATATATTTTTCTACTAACTTTCCGGCTCTTCGGGGCCATGATATGGTTGAAGCAGTTACCTAAGTGTTTCGGTTAGTTGTTAGCTTTGGGATCTGGTTTGTAATCAAATTAGGTTAAGAAAATGTTTACAGTACTTCTCTGTCCTAAGAGAACTCACAGAATCAAAATTTCATTCCAGTACTTCTCGTAGTGTGAGGGGCACACCTACTCAGTCAGCTTTCGGGAAAAAAAATCTAAAATATTATTTTAAATTGTGGCTACCCGTATAGCCTGGATTAGTTTCTGGAAGGGAAGTGTAGATCATGTTAACCTACTCAGAAACACATAGGGCAGAACCTGGTTCTCCAACATATCTCTTGCAGTGCTCTGATTGATTGATTGATTGATTGATTGATTATTTATTTATTCATTCATTAATTTGTTCCCCATTTCCAACCACTATCATTTTTTCCCAAGGAGAAGGCTAGTCCACATGCCTGGTTGTACAAATGCTTTTACCTCAGCCTGGCACACTTTTCCAATTCCAGTCCACTTGTCTCCTATTCCTCATCCTTGGAGATCCAGCTCATCTCTCCCCCTGACAGCTGAAGTGACCATATATGCCTTGGTGCTAAGATTTTATGTTGCACATTCCTCTATCTTTGCATGCACGTCAGTATATTTAGGTGTTTGTTTCTGTCTACCCTAGAAGACTGTGAACTTCATAAGGAGGAGCCAAATGTTCTATTTGTCTTTATATTCTTTACTCACTCGAGTACTCAGTTGCCCTTAGGCGAGTTCTTTTTATACTCTGAACTTCAGTTTCCTCTTGTGTAAAGTGGTCCTAAGTGTATTACTGCACAGATTTACTGTGAAGATTAAGTAAGATCCTGTATGTGGAAGCACCTGGAACGCAGCTTCTCAATGTTAACTCACTGAATCTGAATCATCCCATGCATCCCTACAACACATATCTCAACAGTAAATAAGCACTGAGCAAAATGACTGATAGCTAAATCCTCAATAGATGACTACACAATAAGTAAATAAAATAAATATAAACCAAAGTGTGTACATCAGTGGTTCTTTGAGTTACAAGAACTTTAAGGAGATGATGAAGATCATGGTCCTTCTCCCCATAGCCACGTGCTCAATTTTGTGTGGAATTTTAGGCACTCTCCGAACTCCCTGAAGTTGAGTCCTGGTCCCTCCACTCTACAGGTATCAGTAGGAGTCCCTACTGTAAACAATCCTGTATAAAGACTAGATAACTGAGGCCACACGAATTTGGCTTCCTTCTCTGACTGCTACAGTGTCAGCTCATCCTAAAGTGCATGAGGTCATTACCCTTCAGGCCTGGTAACCTGCCTATGAAATGGCTGTCGGCCATGCGGTGTCTTCTGGGATATGACGGACAAAAACCAAAATGTAAAGATCTCACTTTGTTGGATTGATTTTGGGATTTCACATTATATCTCAAAAAAAAAAAAAAAAAGTAGGTTGGGCCATTCAGGCTTTTAGGTTCTTCTATTCATCATAAATGCAAACATTTACAAAGCGAGCATGGACTTTTTTTTAATTAGGGTTAGAATTTTTGTCAGAGAGCTCCAGGCACACAGAATAAGATGCGGATTCTTTCCAGTCTCAACTAAGCTGAATGCATATGTCTCTGCAGCGAAACCACCTAATGTTTATTTACATGTTCAGGTATCACTGGCAAATATTTTAGCTCCCCTGCAGTTCCGTGCATCTGGAGATTTGAGTGAACAATCTCTGGACAGCAACTGGTAAAACTGGCTATGAATCTTCCAGGAATTTTCCTGGAGATAATCTTTACTTGGAAGGTAATTTCTCCACATGTCATTTCTGCAGAGATCCCTTGTGTATATTTAAATAGAACTTTCTCAGACCCAGAATCAGGTGCTCCTTCTTCCATGTTTTAAAAATACCTGTAATGTGGCATTCATCAAATTACACAGTACTTATCTGTTCATGTTTCTGTTTCACCTTCTATACTGTGAGAGCCCCATGGGAAGAAATGATGTCTTAATTGTTGCATTCCCGGAGCCCAACAGAGTGCCCATTTATTACAGCAGCCACAGAGAGAAGATATAAACATGAAAGATGTGTTCCTTTCCCTCAAGAAGTTCAGAGTGGGTGATAAAAAAAAAAATACTTGTAATGTGATATAATATTATTCAGATTGGTGGGGAAGGATGGGAAAAAGTTTCCCCTAGGGTGTCTTTTCTGAATTGAGTTTTGGAGAACGAGTAAGAGGCAGTCCCCAAAGGAGGGTGATGGACAAGCAGGACAGTGTACCTGTTCTAGGCAGAAGGAGCAGCACTTCAGAAGGGAAGGCAGAGTGATGGCAGGAATGGCAAGTAGGATGTCATGTGAAAGAGGGTAATATCAAGAGATGAGACCAGAGGAACAGAGGAACTTCGATAGGACTAGCTTTTGAAAGCCATATTAAGAAGTTTGCTTTTATGTTAAAGGAAAAATAGAACTACTGTAGTGTTGGAAGCAGAGGAATAGCACATTCTGGAGAGATCACCCCGAGAACCGATAATGGTTTGCAGAGTGACAATACTGAAGGCAGAGAGGCTAGGAAGGAGGCTATTTATGTAAGCCAGGTGTGAGAACAGCCAAAAAGCAGTGGAAATAGAAAGGAAGACCTAGACTGGAGCATAGCTAGGATGTTGCCACTGGTTACGGCAGGGGGTGGTGGAGAAAGGAGAAAGAAGAGTCAACAAGCATTTCCAGGTTCCAGACCTACTTGGAAGGGTGCCATTCACCAAGATGCAGACCACGTTAAAAAGGTTCCTCCTCTGACATATTAAGTTTAAGGTGTCACAGGGGCACTTAAAGGGAGAAGTCCAATAAGCAGTGAGAATAGGTGTTTCTAGTGTAGGGTATTTCATGAATAGCCTTCAAAAACATCAGAATATTGATTTGTTGCTGAGGCCATGAGAGTGAATGAGTTCCACCAGGATGAGAGTTCACGATGAGAAAACAATGAGCCTGAAGCCAACCACCTGCAATGCCAACATTTATGGGATGAAGACAGCCTGAAAATTGCTTGAGAAAGAATGTCAGAGAGGTTGCAGGAAGACCAGGAGAGGATAACGAATATCAAGGGAGCCATGGAAGAATGGTTCCATGGAGAAGGAATATTTCAGTAATCTCAGATGTTGAAAAGAAATTGGAGACGTGCAAACTTTTTCACTGGATCTGAGGAGGAGGCAGTCTTTGTCCTCACGATGAGGGCATTTCAAAGGACTTCTGGAGATATGAGCTAACGTGAAAAGTGAATTAGAGCTGAGACACCGAAGTCAGTAAGAAAGAATCTTTCCCAAAGCATGACTACAAAAAGGGAAGAAAAATAATGTGAGTACTTAGAATTCCAAGAGACTTCAACTCTGAAACAGTAGGCTTTCACTGACTCATGCATGATTTATTAAATTTTGAAGATTGTTAAAATTTAATGGGAAATACGCTCGATGGTAAGTCCAACATACGTACTCCTTACTCAGACACCTTGGTAATATTTTGATCACTAACTTCACAACTTTTAACCTCTAGTGACTGGTGAAGGTAAGTCAAAGATTTCGGAAAGTTGGTCCAGGATAAAATCTAGTGGTTTGGAATGGGCATTCATTTCACATCAGTAAATGTGCTTCAGATACTTAAAGTATGCTTTGGTTTCTTCATTCAATATGCAATTACCCAAGGCAGTAAGTCAGTCTGCTTCTCAATATACTCTGTTATTCTTCCCACACACATCTGCTGCTTTTAAGGATATTCCAAAGATTCCATCTGGACAAGACATACTACCTCTCACCTACCTCAAACCAACAACAACAACAACAAAAAAACCCCACACCTCCTCCTCAAGGCACAAGGGCACTTCCTCTCTTCAGTTTCAAAATAGAGTTTCTCTGCAATATTTTGTTTAAGGGTGTGAGTCTAAAGGAAGATTTTGCTTCTACACAAACCAGAAGTAGCTTTCAACTAAAAAGAGGGTACATACCTCATAATAAAGCTAAATAAAAGATGTGCAAGATTGCAGCAAAGAAGAACCACAAAACTTTACTGAGATAAGGTTAATAAAGACCTAAAGAAATGGAGAAAAATACTATGTTCTCGAAGGCACAATATTGTAAAATGTGAATTCTCCCTAAATTGATTATAGAGTCAATGTTATTCCAATTAATAACCTAAAACGTTCTGTATACAATTTGTCAAGCAGATTCGAAAATTAAATGAAAATGCAAAAGGCCAGGAAGAGTAAAAATAGTATGGAAGAACAAAATGGAGGCCTTACACTACCAGATATAAAGATTCAATTTACAGTTACGGTAATTAAAAGAGTGCGGCATCAGCGTAAGGATAGATAAATAGACCAAATGAGCAGAACAGAATCTAGACACAGACTCACAATCAGCCACTTGATTTACAGCACAGCTGCCACTGTTATCTTTTGGGCAAAAGAATGGATAGCCACGTGAGAAAAAAATGATCTTTCACTCCTACCTGACACCACACACAAAAATCACTGCCCACTGGATCATAAGATGTGAAAGGTAAAATGACAAAACTTCTAGAATACAGCATAGGAGAACATCTTCATAACCTTGGATTTTGTAAGTATTTCTTAAAAGGACAATAGAAAATAATGCACAGATTGATAAGCTGAGCTCACTGAAAGAACTTCCATTGATCAAAAAATACCATAAAGAGTGAAGATAACCTATAGAGAAGGAAATGTGTTTGTTATATATATACACACATATATATGAAAAAGGACTCTTTTTTTTAAAGCCTCCTGCAAATCAGAAAGTAAAAGGGAGAGTACCCAACTTTTTAAAATGGCAAAAGACTTCAACAGGCACTTCATAAAAGAGGCTACTCAAGTGGCCAGTAGGCAAATTTAAAAAATTAACATTATTAGTGACCAGAGAAATACAACTTGAAACCACAAAGGAGCATTACTGCATACCCCCAAATAGCTAAATAAAATTAAATAAATAAATAAATAAATAAATAAATAAATAAAACCACTGATGCTATAAAGTGTTGGTGCGGATACAGAACAACCAGAATTCTTAAACACCTCTGGCAAGAATGTATATTTTTAAAGCCATTCTGGAAAACTGTTTGGCAGTGTCCATGAAACTGAACACACGTTTATCCTAAAACCCAGCAACTCTATTTCTAGACACACATGCACATATAGTTGTCCCAAACATTTATATAGACATGTTCATAGACGCATTATCCATAATAGCTAAAAACTGGAAATAACTCACAAGTGCATCAGTAGAATGGAAAATAAATTTTAAAATATACAAATGGAATCCTACACAGCAGTGAGAAAGAACACATTACTGCTACTTGCAACCATATGTAGCAACGAGCTTCACAGACACAATACTGAACAAAAAGAAGCTATAGAAAAAAAAAACAGTACACGTTGCATGATTCCATTTGTAAAGAAATCAAGAACAGGTAGCACTAACCTACAGTGATAGAGGTCAGAATAATGGTTACTTCTGAGGGGATGCGAACATAGAGGGGACACAGGATGGTTTCTAGGGTGCCTGTCATATTTGATATCTTGTTCTGAGTGATGTTTACACAGATATGTTCCCTTTTGAAAAAGTTTTTCAAACTACTGTAAGACTGTGCGCTTCTCAATAGGTGTATCATGCTTAGAAAACAAACAAACAAACAAACAAACAAAAAAATAAATAAATAACTAAAAGATAGTAAGATGGAGTCAAGTGTATGGAATTATGGTATTCCACACTAATATACCTATAGTCCAAGGGTTTAAAAGATGTTTCTGACAATAAATACCCTAGAAAGTTCAATACCTATGTGTATGCTATATATATGCATCTTTTTGAAACTGGCAAAGGCAAGTGTTAATGTCCTCACATACAGTTAAAAGTGTAATTTTATACACCAGAGCCAGATTTTGGGCCCCATCCAGCTGAAGTTGTTAAGTGAGAATTCTCTGAGCTGCAAACTGCCCTTCTGTTCCTTATTCCTAGAAACAGAGGTTAGATCAGGGAAAAGGAAAAGCAAGGAGTTCTGTTTCTCTTGTTGCACTACCAAATAGACACCACAAACATTTGACCATCACAGTCATAAGACGTTTTCCTTCCAAGTCTTTTTGCTTGGTTTTAGGTTTCTCAAGATACTGTCTTAAATTGAGTGGACTTCTTCTTAAATGCTAATGTAGTAAGCAAAAAATCTTAAAGAAAAATTGCAGTTCACCATTTTAAGTAGAATAAATCTAGAATGTTTTAAAAACAGATTTAAGTCTGGTCCCCCTGATTAGCCCTAGCATTGTAGAAATCTTACACAGCAAACACCATAGAGACAAGCCATTGCTCAGTCTCCACTGACCACAGAGGAGATGACCATCCCTGTACTCTGTAAATACTTTTTACTTAACTGCAGATTGAGAGATGTAATTCAGCATAAAAGCTGTGGTGTAGCCATTCTGCAAAATCTAAACATTTAAGCAAAACCTATAACTCTATTTAAAACAACCATAATTCAAGCAAATGGGTTTTCAGATGGAAATTTTATGTAACACCATGCTGTCCTTCATCCACTTAACTGCACCAAAAACGTCATGAAAGTATTTGTTCTTCATTTCCCTCTTTAAGAAGAAGCACAACCAAATGAACAGAAAGAACTACAAGAACTGAAACACAAAAGATAAATTAAGTTAAAAGTGTTTCGAGGTTATCACAGTGTAAGGATATTCTAGTTGATCACCAAGCTTTCGAGATGGCTGAGGGGTTCCAAGAACTATTACAGAGGACACATTCCTCCTTCCACCTCTGACCCAGAATTCCTCTCCTTTTCTCTGTGTCCTGGGTCACCTCATCCTCTCAGAGTCCCTAGAAATTTCCTTCCCCTCTGCTTTCCAACCACTTGGTACAAAAGTTAAAACTCAAGTAAACAGATGCTAGGCTTCCACATATGGCCAGTTGGCATATTTTCATTGCTTGCATTTATGGGGGAATGTCTTCCAGTTGCCTTTTAACAACCTACATTTTCACTTACAGTTTCAACCTGTCTTAGTTCACGCACATATCACTGGCAATTCTGTATAGCAGGTTTCCACAATCTAGATGGTAAATGTCTACATCTCTTGACATATTTTAGAAAAGCTATCACTTGGCTCTGTCTAAATAAATTGTCCACTTATGTTCTTTATTTACTCGGGAACACTGCTTTGCAAGAAGGAGGCATTTTTACATTAAAATGAATCCTTGATTTCATTTGTCCATCAATAAAAAAATTGCTTCTCCCTCCTCAAGGAAATCTGAGCCAAATGTTCGATACAACCTCTACAAATGTTAATGTAAATGAAGGCTTTTTTAGAACAGTGGTATTAAAAATTTCACTTATCTGTAGATACTATGAAAATTGTTATGTTTAACTTTATGAATGCAGACATGCCTCAGTGAAGGTTAGTAGAAGGATCTGGGGAGAATTAATCAAGGGAAGCCATCCTGAATCTAATCCAGCGTCAAAATTAGTAAATTGGAAGACGTTTGAAAACTGAGAGAATAGAATACATGCTCCTACTTGAGAGAGATCCGAATTTGGGGGGTGGGGGGGTAGAGACCAAAAATATTTACTTATTTATTCAATAAATATTGGGGGGGTAAGGTGTGCTAGACATGTTCTTTGTGACGAAGATTTGGAAATGTCCAGGGTGCAGCCTCGACCTCAATGAGTGCAGAGTGAATTGCAGGAAACAGATAAGAAACATAGATAATACAAATATTTGTTTTCTAATGCACATATTTGTTTTCTAGTACCACAGACTGAATGGCTTAAACAACAGAAATACATCATCTCACAGTTCTAGAAGCTAGAAGTCTGAGATCAAGCTGTCAAGAGATTGGTTTCTTCTGAAGGCTGTGAGGGGAAATCTGTACCATGCCTCTCCCCTAGCTTCTGCTGGTTTCCTGGCAATTATTGGCGCTCCTTGGCTTGTAGAAGCATCATTCCAATATCTGCCTTCATGTTCACATGGTGTTCTTCCTGTGTGTGTCCGTGTTAATTTCCCTTTTTGATAAGGACACCAGTCATGTTGGATTAGGGGCCCACTCTATGCCTTTATGACCCGAAACCACCCTGTTTCTAAACAAAGTTACATTCTGAGGCACCAGGAATTAGGATTTTGACATAGGAATTTGGAGGAGACACATTTCAAGCCATAACAGCATAGGAAGAAAGACCTGCAACCTCACTGTATTCACTCACCAGACCTTTGAGGAATCCTTATAGAGAAGCCACCATACCCATAATGGCCTCCAATCCTACCACCTCTTTGCACAGCCCATTTCTAACCCTACCAACTGCCCCATTTGGAGGTTGGCTGCCCCTAGAGCCAGAATCTCAAGGAATGGGAGCTACTGCAAGTGAGCGTGCAGAGAGCTGTGTGAAGGTCCTTGCCTTCTACTTAACTTCCAAAGCAAAGCCCTACATCAGAACTCAGACCACTGAAATTCCAAGAAAAAACAAAACAAAACAAACAAACAGCTCACTAATACATTCCCCTACAGAAAATGAACCACTTCACTGGTGTTGCCAATTCAAGGATAGAATTTTGCTTGTGGACACATTTTTTTTTCTGGAGCTGTGGGAAAATATTGATATCGTTTGACACTTTTTTCTCACTAAAATCTACACTTCGCAGTGTTTATAGTCAACTTGAGGAAGCATTCCAGCGATCATACTCCTAGGAAAATATTTTAAACTTAAGGAGGTATGTAATGTTAAAATTACAATACACGACAGATTCCTGAACTTCCTGATTTTTTTCCCCTGAAGGTCAATGCTCTGTTTGCTCAGCCCCAGTGGGTTCATCAGTAGCCTCATTTTAAAAATTACTCACACCTCCCCCTTCTGAATGCCATGCACGGCTTTGCCTTTTCCCCTCACATGCCGCCCCGGTTCTTAGTGTTGTCTTGTATCTTCCCTCTTAGGTAAACTCCCTTTGGTTTATTGGGCTTTCTTGGCTAGAGAGGCTTCATTAACCACTATGTTACCCTAGCTCGACCACGTTCTCAGTATCCTGCTATGTTCTCACTGGCCTGGGCCATGTTGCTATGATTTCAAACAGAATTTGGTAAAAATATAGAAATGTGGCAATGAGCTGAGATGCACAGTGAGGATCTTATCTTAACTGAACTCAATTGCTAATATGCCATTTTCTGCTCAAAACAGACATCCCCATTTCTGGGGTTTAGTTCCAAGCTCAATAGTTACAGCCCTGGGACCCATTCAGGATATTCTATGACTTTTGAGGTTTCTTGGTTTCCGAACCGAAAAAGAAAAAGAAAAATAGAAGAGCTCACACGTGGGAAAGACCAAGAGGTCTTTAGTGAACCAAATGTCATCTACTCAGAGGTCTC
Source organism: Neofelis nebulosa (assembly GCF_028018385.1). Classification (NCBI taxonomy): domain Eukaryota; kingdom Metazoa; phylum Chordata; class Mammalia; order Carnivora; family Felidae; genus Neofelis; species Neofelis nebulosa. The sequence continues at coordinate 132,661,107 of NC_080787.1, read as the reverse complement.
TAGATCCACAAAGTGCCCAGTTGAGACAGAGGACCACTGTCCTTCTGCACAGATGGCATCCTCAGGATAGAAAGAGGGTTCCTCCTGAAGAAAAGAATCCCTCCACTAAAATGAGGCCAGGAGGAAGTACCACTCTCAGAATGAAAAGAAAGGCCAGAGTCCTCCCCTTACTACTGTAAAAGGATTAGAGGAATATAAGGCTAAAGCCTTAATATAATAGGGCTGTAAGCACTTCAACTTTTCAATGTTTCTATATTTTATTTCAGTACCTCATCTGTTACTATGGAATTGAATGATAAACCATAAAACTCTTAAGGAAGGAAGGAAGGAAGGAAAGAAAGAAAGAAAGAAAGAAAGAAAGAAAGAAAGAAAGAAAGAAAGAAAGAAAGAAAGAAAGTCCTAAGGAGGCACTAGAAAGGTAACAAAGAGGATTCTCAGAAACCAGCATAGATCAACTCTTAGCTCTATATTTGCTTATCACATGGCTTCTGGGGAACACCTCTGGGGTTCATCAAAATAAAAACAGAAATCTCTTTCCATCATCCTCAGCATCTCTCGCAGCAGCAGCTGCAGCACATCAGAAAGACTGTCAATTCCTTCCATTTAGGGCAGAAAATAAAGGCAAAAATATTTTGATGGGCAAGTACTTTTCACTCAGATACTCGTAAGAATCCTGGCTAGTGACCAAGCCTCTTCCAAGGCCCCAGTAATTCTCCTTTAGTGAACAATTTTGGGTTAGAGCTTATCAGGAAAACGGACACTCACTAGCTCATTTTAGCAAACGTCTATATTTATCACATCTACCCTGTCAATGCTATAAATGAAACCTCCAAGAGCTAAAACAGTGAACTCCTAAATACAGCCATACACTTCACCAGGCAAAGGCAGAATGGATATATACATTCTACCAAGTGGTGCGGTTCTGTATGTGGGTGGACGTGATGTAGCTAATCAATGTTACCTTAGAATCCAGCAATGATGGTCAGGAGTAGATTTTTCAATCATTCATAAGATCCGGCGTGTCTCTCTCCCTACACTTCCCCATTGTTTTCTAAGTGTTTGGACCCGACACCTTCCTTAGATTCCAACAGTTCTGAAGGCAGGACTGTATATCTGTATATTACTTGCCACTGTATTACCGTAATCTAGCAGAGTGGCACATCGTAGGTATTCAGAAAGTGCTGAGTAGACAAGTCAGCTAATAAAAGTGGCTATATTCATTGCCTTCATGCTGATTTTAAACGTATGATCCAGTGACACTTCCCACAAGAACACTTTCACTGGCAATGGCCCAACATATAGATGTATGTTAGATATCTGTGCCTGAAGTATACACAAATCTTCAGGAGTCTGGCATAACATAAAAAAGAAAGTAAAACAGAAATCCAATGAATGGAGTTTTATTTTTTTCATTTAGTTTGGTTTCGATGAAAAACTAAATGACTACTTTGACATGGCTACATCTGTCTTGGCTTATAACTCACCTCTGCATTTTATTAAGTCAGGTATCTGTTAACTAGAACAAAAAATAAAGCTGTATGATGGCGATGAAAAATATTATTGGCCACTATTATTTTATCTAGGACTCTAACTCTTCAGGGTTCAGAAGGCTACAATGAATGCAACAATGAGAAATTATCATAATCTCCCATTGAGGATGCTGTGTCCACAGTCTTTAAAAAGTATCTGCAGAGTCCTGAAATAATGACATTTCCATATAACATCTCCTGGATGTTTTAAGTCATTCTTCTGACTGAAAATGTTTGCCCAGACATTAATTCAGGAGTCACAGGAGATGGTTTCTATGGTGATTACATCTGAGAAACGTTTCTGGACTCTCATCTTTCCGATTTTCAGGGCCCTACCTTTCATGCTGTCCTCCAAAAGCTTCCAGCCTCTCTGCACCAGCTCCAAGCTCTGTTCTAGAAGGAATTCATGCCCTCAAGCATGATCTTCCTCTCCAACCCTTCCAAGTGACTCCTCTTTCTTCTAACCAATAATTCCCAAGAAATTAGGCTAAAATGGTAGAAGGAAAACAATGTGATTACCTAATTAGAGCAATTCACACAATGGTGTGAATAATTGATATGTACCACTCTTTCAGGCTACTTGTACTTTAATTGATGGAAAGTTCTCTCCAGGATTTTTTGATCATTGGCTTTAGTGATCTCCCAGATGCCTCTGCATGTGCCGTCTCACTATCACATTTTCTCACCTTATTCCTCTAAAGTAGAAATTTAAAGAATAAAAGCCAGCAGTCTGACATCTCATTTTTATTAGCTTACCTACTATGTCTGCTACTCAAAGCAGTTTAACAGCAGTGTAAGTAAAAAGAGTTAATAAGGAAAACCAAAGCTTCTCAAATATGCATACAAAGATGATACAAAGTAAAATTCAAACTTTTATAACAGTGAGTTTAAATCAATTATTTAAGGCCATAAACTTTAAGTATGACCATATTATTCTATTCTCCATTAGTATCTAATAAAATCTTCATGAGGGGAATGTATGTATCACTTGTTTTTTAAAACAAAGGGAATATAGATAGATCAGAATATTAAGACAACACTTTTACAATCAGGTAGCTTTAACAAACACATTTTCATAATATGAACTCCTCTATTATTCCCTAAAGTAAATGAATGCTTTTTTTATTTTGTGGATTCAAGTTACGGCCAAATGTCCGTTTCTTCTGTTTCTATTTCCCTTACAAAAATAATTGATAGCACTTTCTATCCAAATCACATTGAGACAAAATGCCGAAGTCAAAAGAATGATTTTAATGAAAACCAACCCCAACCATCTCTGAGACCAAAGTAAATAACCAAGGTCAATGAGTAGTACTTGGAGTTTTCTAAGAGCAAAGGGAAGGCCTCTTCATGTAAATCTTATGGTTCAGAGGACCCACTTGGCAGCTGACATCGGAAGAATAGAAGGTGCTAGCACAAGCAGAGGCAAAAAATAAGCTAGTCTAGTAGTGGGTGGCACCAAGGCCCCTGAGACTGATCCATGTGTGTCGACAGTTTCAACAATGCCGATCAAAGCTATAGAAAAAGTAAATACAGTTTAAAATCAGTATTGACACCACTGGCAAACAAATACAACTGCACTTGAATGGAATTCACCTTTGGCTGAATTTTCTTCAAAAGCTGGCCACAGGTCTGCCATTAACACATATGTTTTGGTTTGGCATTGGGCCTCCCAAACAACAAAGCAGGTGAATTCCACAAATATATGCTTCCAATAAATCATTCTGTCAGTTAGATGGTAACATTTACATATCACCCTTCCAATTCCTAATTGTCTAATCAGTTGCAAGACTGAATTACATAGTACGCAAGGCAATGTCAAACACAGGCATGTAAACAATATCACAATGGTTCATTGTAGTGTCAGATTTACCCTCCTACACTTGATCTTGCCAAAAGGCCGAGAAGCAAGAAGTTTACCCTCCTTAAACATGCGATTTCTATTTGGATAAAGAAAGCTTCCATGATGATACCATTTTTATAAAGGCCCAACCAAGCAAAACTAACCAACACAATAGATGGCCTAGAAATACATACTACTTTTTTAAAAAGGGCAATGATACACACAAAATTCAGGACGGCAGCTACTGCTAGGCAGAAGGCAAAAATATAGGATGGGAAAGGAACATGATATGGAAAGGAACAGGAGTAATAAGCTCAATTTTATAATTATACTTAATAACTTATACGCCGGTCTATTATATTGCTTTATATTTATCATTTGTTCCATGACTGGCTTTGGAAAAGCTTTTGTCTTATTTAGAATACGGAGAACTCTATGTAATAGAGCATAGCAAGCCTCGATTATGCAGAGAGAGTACCCATATTTATTGTTAGTTAGAAGTTCCTTTGAAAGCTCTTTGATCTTTGCAACATTTCTGGCTGAAAAGCATGTGAAGTTTTCTTCAGTAGCAGCAACATATAAAAAGAGCTAATGATGTGCTTTCACTTTGATATTGAATACTTACTTTTTAAAAAAATAAGACTTTTTTTTAAAAGCACTTTTAGGTCCACAGCAAAACCGAGGGAATGGTACAGAGATTTCACGTACACTCTTGCCCCTCGTCCACAGCCTCCCCCATTATCAACACTCCCTTGCCAGAACAGTACATTTGTTACAACTGATGAACCTACATGGACATATCATTGTCACCCAAAGTCCATAGTTTACCCCAGAGTTCACTCTTGGTGTTGTGTGTTCTATTGGTTTGAACAAATGTGTAACAGCATGTATCCATCATTACAGTATCACACAGTATTTTCACTGCCCTAAAAATCCTCTATGCTCTGCCTATTCATCCCTCCTCCCACCAACTCTTGGCAACCAATGATGCTTTTATTGTAGCTATAGTTTTACCTTTTCCAGAATGTCATATGTAGGAGTCATACTGTATGTAGCCAATTCACATTGGCTTCTTTCATTTAATAACATGCATATAAAATTCCTCCATGTCTTTTCATGGCCAGATGGTTAATTTTGTTTTTAGTGGTGAATAATATTCCACTGTCTAATGTACCACAGTTTATTCATTCACCGACTTAAAAATATCTTGGTTGTTTCCAAGTTTGGGCAATTACAAATAAAGCCACTATAAACATCCATGTGCAGGTTCTTTCATGGATATAAGTTTTCAACTACGTTGGGTAAATACCAAAGAGCATGACTGCTGGATCATATGGTACGAGCATATTTAGTTTTGCAAGAAATAGCCAAACTTTCTTCCAACATGGCTGTACCTTTTCCAGTAATGAATGAGAGTTCCTGTTGCTTCACGTCCTTGCCAGCATTTGGTGTTGTCAATGTTCCAGATTTTAGCCATTCTAGTAGGTATGTAGTGGTAGTTCACTGTTGTCTTGATTTTTATTTCCCTGATGATATATGATATGGAGAATCTTTTCATATGTTTATTGGTCATCTGTATATTTTCTTTGCTGAGGTGTCTCTTAAGGACATTGGCTCATTTTTTAATCAGATTGTTTTCTTACTGTTGAGGTTTAGGAGTTCTCCTCCTCCTCCTTATTTAATTGTTTATTATTTATTTATTTTAAAAATTTTAAGTTTAAAAGAGAGAAAGCATGAGTAGGGGAGGGACAGAGAGAGAGGGAGAGAGGATCCCTAGCAGGCTCCATGTTGTCAGCACACAGCCTGAAGCAGGGTTCAATCTCATGAACTGTGAGATCATGACCTGAGCCAAAATCAAGAGTTAGATGCTCAACTGACTGAGCCACCCAGACACCCCAAAGTTTAAGAGTTTTTTGTACATTTTGGACAGCAGTTCTTTATTAGACATGACTTTTGCAAATATTTTCTCCCAGTCTGTGGCTTGTCTTCTCCTTTTCTCATCTTTCACAAAGCGTAACTTTGTTATTTTAATGAAGTCCAGCTTATCAAAGATCTCTTTCCTGGATCATGCTTTTGGTGTAGTATCTAAAAAGTCATCACCATACCCAGAGTCATCTAGGTTTTCTCCTATATTAACTTCTAGGAGTTTTATAGTTTGGCATTTTACATTTAGGTCTGTGATCCATTTTGAGTTAATTTTTGTGAAGGATGCAAGGTCTGTGTCTAGATTCATTTTTTGCATGTGGATGTCTAACTCCAGCAAAGACTATCTTTGCTTTTTTGTCAAAGATCAGTTGTCTGTATTTATATGGGTCTATTTGTAGTCTCTCCTATTTTGTTCCATTGACCCATTTTGCTGTTCTTTTTCCAATACCACACTGCCTGCAGTACGATAGCTTTCATTAAGTCTTGAAGTCAGGTAGTATCAGTCCTCCAACTTTGTTCTCCTTCAGTATTGTGTTGACTAATCTGAGTCTTCTCCCTCTCCATACAAACTTTAGAATCAGTATGTTGATACTCAACAAAATACTTGGTGGGATTCAGATTGGGATAAGATTGAATCTACAGATCAAGTGAGGAAGAACTAACATCTTGACAATATTGAGTCTTTCTATCCATAAATATAGAATATCTCTCCATTTATTCAGTTCTTCTTTGGTTCTAGCCATCAGAGTTTCGTAGTTTTCCTATATAGATTTTGTACATATTATGTTAGATTTATACCTAAGCATTTCAGTGTTGGGGGTCCTAATGTAAATGGTATTGTGTTTTTAATTTCAAATTCTATGTGTTCTTTACTAGTATATAGGAAAGTAAGTGTATCCTGCAATCTTGCTATAATCGTTAGTTCCAATAGTATTTTTTGGCCAATTCTTTCAATTTCCTACATAAAGTTGCCACTTTTTTAATTAAAAACAAATATGGCCATCTTTGGCAAAATAAAAAAAAATGTGTGGTTACTCCCCTAAATGTCAAATAAAAAAAATTTTTTTTAATCAAAAACCTTTTGTTAAAATCTGTCCAACATAGGGGCGCCTGGGTGGCGCAGTCGGTTAAGTGTCCGACTTCAGCCAGGTCACGATCTCGCGGTCCGTGAGTTCGAGCCCCGCGTCAGGCTCTGGGCTGATGGCTCGGAGCCTGGAGCCTGTTTCCGATTCTGTGTCTCCCTCTCTCTCTGCCCCTCCCCCGTTCATGCTCTGTCTCTCTCTGTCCCAAAAATAAATAAAAAACGTTGAAAAAAAAATTAAAAAAAAAAAAATCTGTCCAACATTTAAAACTGGTTGAAAGGTTTTTTTTTTTTTTTTGGCATTATGTGCTTTGACCAATATTAAAGTTATTCTCTGATTTTCACAATTTCTCACACAAAGGGATATTAGTTGATCATTTTCATCATGTAATCACTATAGAAGCTGTGCAGGTAGGTTGCAAATTTCAAGAGCCAGATATGGTTGCCAAATCGTTTACATTTTCAGGTCCATTTGGAATAAATGAGATATCCTTTGGGAAAATCCACAGAAAATACAAATAAAAATTCACTTAACCCATAAAAATAATGCACTCTGGATGTGTCCAACATCATAGTCCTGGATGATGGTGCTATTTACTGAGATAGAATACAATGACGTAAAATAGTTTTGGGAGGTGAAACCAAAAATTGTTTCTGAGCTTAAGTTTGAAATGCATATTAATCCTCTAAGCGGAGACAGAAAGCAGGAAGTTAGATATAGGAATATGGAACTCAGAGAGATTGGGACTCAAGATACAAATATGGAGGATCATCCTCCCATAGGAGGTATTTAAAGCCATAATGTGGGTAAGATGCCCAAAGAAGTGAATGTAGACTGTACAGTGAAGAGAGGTTAGGACTGATTTCTGGAGCATTCAACACTGAAAGGCTAAAAAAAGGAAGAGAAACCAGCAAAGGAGACTAAGAAGAAATAGCCAGAAAAGTAGGAAGAAAGTCAGGAGAGTATGTTTGCCTGAAACCAAGTTTTAAGAAAGTGTTTCAAGAAAGAAAGGTATAGGACTGGATCAAGCATTCCTGAGAGCTTCAGTTAAATGAAGAGTCAGAATTGACCATTACATTTGGCAACGTGGTGGCCACTGATGACCTTAATTAGAGACTTTTCAGCAGAGCGGGATGGGTTTAAGAAAGAATGCGAAAAGAGGAAGTGGAAACTAAAAGTGTAGACAGTTCTTTCAAGGAGCTTTGCTGAAAACAGAACAAGAGAAATAAGGTGGCACTAAAAGAGTCAAGACCACGATAAATTTTACTTTGTTTTGCTTATGTTGAGAGATAACACAGTATGTTTGTACACTGATGGAAATGAAGCACTCAAAATGGAAAATGTAGGGGAGAGAGGACAGACTTCCAGAAAGGGAATGCTCAAGTAGGCAAGAGGTTGTGGAGTCCAGGTACAGGTGGAGGAGTTGCCCTGGGAAGTACTAACAGTTCATCCATTGTAACAGAAGGGGACTGGAATTCAGATTCACATGAAGGGAGATCGGCAAATCTGATGGCGGGAGAATGTAGAAGTTTCTTCTGACTGCTTTGACTTTCATATTGAAACAAACCACAAGTTCATTACACTCTCCAGCCAGTATGAAGTCTGTTCTTGGAGTGAGAAAGAGATCTAAGAGAGAGGATCAGGGAGGGAATGACCAAGATTCCAGGACAAAGAAAATAGGCACAAGAGGCACTGTGAGAATAGGAGATTAAAATGACTAGGGAAATGTAGTACAGTGTTGGGACAGTGCTGAGGGTCCACTACGTATTTGTGGTCATAAATATCAAGCAGGATCAAATATCATGCTTCCGTGAATTTTTTTAATCATGCTCAGCTGCTCAGGCACAAGCATGAACAGGCAAGTGGTTGGGTTTAACCCGAATTACACATATTCTAGACAAATAAGACTGAAGGCAAAAAGGGATAGCATAGTTGATGATTTGTAAGGGTGTGCTTATAATATCAGACCACAGAAGTTATGCAAGAAGAAAAAAAAAACGAGCGGATATAATGGCTGGGAAAGGTACTGCAGCAGAATATTTGAGAAATTCTCCCAACTACAAAATAACAGCAGGCCCCGTTTCAGCAAAGAGCAAGGGTACATCTGACAGGCATTCTCCTAGGAAAAAAAATCTCTTTTCTTTTATGATTTAGATCTTCTGGTACAATGCTGCTACCTTTCTATTTGGGCCTAAGGTCACTAATGCCAATTTTTTAAATGGTAAATTAGGTCACATCATAATGGCTTTTCTGTGGCAAACAGAAATTGGCTCAGATATGTTTATTAGAGTCACATTATGACTTTAACTGGTGTTAATATATGGAAAAAGTTTAAATATTATCAGAAGAAATTCATTCTAAATTATAATGCTAGGATGCCCTCCAGTACAAGTATAAAGTAGAAACAAAGCAATTGCAATTGTATTATAGTATCTATGATACACTCCTATTTACTTCTAACTTATGTTTGATAGAGATCCATGTTTTTTTTTAATTTTTTTTAATGTTTATTATTTTTAAGAAAGAGAGACAGAGCATGAGTAGGGGAGGGGGAAAGAGAGAGGAGACACAGAATCTGAAGCAGGCTCCAGGCTCCAGGCTCCAGGCTCTGAGCTGTCAGATCCGATGCGGGGCTCGAACTCACGAGCCATGAGATCATGACCTGAGTCAAAGTTAGAAGCTTAACCGACTGAGCCACCCAAGCGCCACGAGATCCATGTTTTGATTGAAAGGTATATTTATTCTTTTTTTGAAATTACTTTTTCAAAGACAGAGAAGTCACTAGGAAAATTGCTTATCAGTTACTGTCATGTAGCATTGATTGACCATATCAACATAGCAGTATGTGCACATAAACATAAGTGAAATCTTAACCCAAGGAAATTCACATTGTGAGGTATCAAGGCTACAGTGACAATAACACAAGGTTCTTCTTCTTTTTAAAAATTCTATGTTATTTGAAATTGCAATTTAAGAGCAAAGAGGGGGACAGTCTGATTGGATGAGGCCTTTAAAATATCTTAGTCATTCTCACACTAGATAGGCCTAAAGAAGGCTGGAATTGCCCTTTAGACTGATCAATGATAAAAGCATACTAATGGTTTAGAAAAGATAATTTAGCCCTAGTTTAGGCGCAACAATTTATTGCTTTCATGTAAATTGCAATGAAAGCAGCAAAAAGCAACACTGCTCAGCTTAGTACTTTCACTTACTAATTATAAATATCTATTATGTCTATTTACTAATTATAAATATCTATTCATGTCTTCTGCCCATTCCTTAACTGGATTATTTGTTTCTTGGGTGTTGAGTTTGATAAGTTCCTTATAGATCTTAGACACTAACCCTTTATCAGATATGTCATTTGCAAATACCTTCTCCCATTCCATAGGTTGCCTTTTAGTTTTGCTGATTGTTTCCTTCACTGTGCAGAAGCCTTTTATCTTGATGAAGTCCCAGTGGTTCAATTTTGCTTTTGTTTCCCTTGCCTCTGGAGACACGTTGAGTGAGAAGTTGCTGCAGCCGAGGTCAAAGAGGTTACTGCCTGTGTTCTCCTCTAGGATGTTGGTGGTTTCCTGTCTCACACTTAGGTCTTCAATCCATTTTGAATTTATTTTTGTGTATGGTGTAAGAAACTGGTCCAGTTTTCCCAACACCATTTGTTGAAGAGATTGTCTTTTTTTCCATTGCATATTCTTTCCTGCTTTGTCAAAGATTATTTACCATACAGTTGTTCTTATGTACTCATTGATGTTTATCTCTGCTAGGAAATATTTGGTCTTACTAGGTCTGTATAGTATTTCCTAAGCTTCCATGTAGATAACCTCTGCTCTATTGAGATGGCATTTCCCCCGATTCATAGGTTGGTTCTCTGTCACACTGAAGTAAGGGAGCACATGAAAAAGAAACTGTAAATCCCAGGGTACACTACTACCAACAGGTGTCTTCTTATTAGCAGGAAGTGCCAACACTTTGTGTATAAGACATGTCCCAGAGTGCAATGCAATTAGTCTTCTTCCAACTTCCTTCCTGCCCTCTTGTTTTCTGGGTTTTATAGAAACCAGTCAGACAACACTTTGACTGCCTTCCAGATCTACCTCATGGATAAAAATGGGTCTTTCCAAATACTTTATCCCTGACAGAACCATCATCTCAGCTTTTAGACCAGCAGATACGAGGCGTTATCAATTACATATCTGAAAACAACTTTATGAGCCCTGGCTTTCATGGACTATTCTCTCAGATTCTGGAGAATAAATCTGGCTATAAATTTTAAATTTTTAAAATTATTGTGAATGTTCATCCTTTCCATATATCTATATCTATATATATGTCTATATATATACATACACACACATATATTTCTGTGATCCCTAATATTCAGATGAAGAAACTACGGCACAAAGCAGAGGTTTTACTCAAGAAGTCTGTGTACTTAATCACTGAACTCTATCCTTTGTGAACACTATACTTAGAGAAGTAATCACTTTCATCTTAAAATGACCACGGTTCTCTTAAACTGTGGTTCTTGTCCCTGATTATAGGTATATATGTAACAATTATAATAATAACAGATAACACCTATTAAGTATCTGATACATGCTAGGCATTAAGCTATGCAATTACCTCATTTAATTCTCACTCCTCTCTGTGAGAGATACTATCATTATTACCATTTAGCAAATAAAAAAAAATAGGCCTTAGAGAAGATAATAAATTTACCCAGAGTCAGATCACTGGTAGATGGGAAGGCTGGGATTCAAATTCAGTCTGATTCCTGAACCTAAGTGCTCACATCTCATGCTATAAAGCCTCTATAGGGGCGCCTGGGTGGCTCAGTCCGTTAAGTGGCCGACCTCGGCTCAGGTCATGATCTCATGGTCCATGAGTTCGAGCCCCGCGTCGGGCTCTGGGCTGACAGCTCAGAGCCTGGAGCCTGTTTCAGATTCTGTGTCTCCCTCTCTCTGACCCTCCCCCGTTCATGCTTGTCTCTCTCTGTCTCAAAAATAAATAAACGCTAAAAAAAAAAAATTAAAAAAAAATAAAAATAAAAAAAAATAAAGCCTCTATATAACAGGCATACAACATGTTGTATATAATTCTCCAATAAACTGAAAGTATATTTTACTACAAGTTACATGTTAAGCATTATCATTATCATTTTATATATTATTGAATTATAAACAAATAACTTGTGAAACATAAATGTTCTTTCATCATATACAAATAGTTGCAAAATAACCAAAGACTTCTTAATGTATTTGTAGTCAGGGATTTAAGTTCAACAATTTTTCCTATATTCACTTTGGTAGATCTTTGTGCACTACATGAAGAGGCTTTCTTACCCTCTGACTTTTTGTAGGATTTAGTCAATGAGGAATACTGTCAGGAAATCAGACGGAGGAAGGAAAGGAAACTTGGGGTATTTGTTTTACTTACTCAGTTCCTGAAAGGTCCCTGCATGCTGCATGAGCACCAAAGTCACCGCTCAGGTCTAGCAGTGGTAACCTGCCCCCCTGTTATTAGCCTGCAGGTTTTGTATTGTATCTTATGACCTCTCTATTTACTCTGTCCACACTTGTAAACCATTCCTTCATTAAACTCACTCAAATTGCCCAATTTATGTGCCATCTTTCTTCTCTGACAGATCATAGAAGTGATCTGTTCTCACATAGAACACATGCTTTCATATTTTAGAAAAGGATATTTCCCCATTCTACATGCATTCTTTTTTTTTTTTTAATTTTTTTTTTAACGTTTTTATTTATTTTTGAGACAGAGAGAGAGCGTGAACAGGGGAGGGGCAGAGAGAGAGGGAGACACAGAATCCGAAACAGGCTCCAGGCTCTGAGCAGTCAGCACAGAGCCTGACGCGGGGCTCGAACTCATGGACCGTGAGATCATGACCTGAGCTGAAGTCGGACGCTTAACCGACCGAGCTACCCAGGCGCCCCTCTACATGCATTCTTAATGTTCATACGTCTCTTTAAAAAAAATAGCAAAGACGTATCACTATAATTACAAAGAAAATGATGTGTAATGTTATAGCTAACATACTTTCTTCAGACTCCTGATGTAGCCTTTCAGATTGGCTCTAGTCAATCATTCCTGACTCAGCTAAAGTACAATTTTCATGCAAGACGAATGGAATGTACAAGAAAACCCATGATCATCGTGCACTGCAAATTATTCTTGCTCACTTTATCCATGTCAATTCTGTCCTAATTAGGATGTTGTAGGCAATTGAAGATTTATGTTTGGCTCAAATACGTATGAGCCCAAACTAAATGTGCTTAATAGCACTGGTTTTTGTAAACACAGAGTCAAAGACAGCTAATCTTTCATACTTATGAGATACGTAATGAAATATTTGCAGGGCATCTCCTGGACAGAAAATTGTTAAGTTTAAGCATCTTGAGTGATCAGTGAAAGTAGTTTTCTATTCATAGTGTTAACTAGAATATAGAAACATAAGTACTCCAAATATGTGACAGTGTGTATTTGGATTGATTTAAGATCATCTCTTGATTGAAGATAATCTTTTGAAGACTTTACTATAATAATTCTGCCTCTAAGAATTTATCTGAAGAAAATAACCACAAATGTGTGTAAAGATTTATCTGTTCCCTGTGACAATCAATATGAGCATCCATATTAAGGAATATGCAGTCATTAAAATGAGGTTATGGAAGAATGTATAATGGCAGAGGCAAATGTTTACAAAATATGCTAAGCGGGAAAAAACAGGAATTAACATTATATGTAAGCTACTTCTGGTGCCAGCCAAGATGGAGAAAACTGACTATAGACTATCATTCTCACTAATTACAACTAATAACCCTGAAAAAAAAAAACACAAAAATCAACTACCTGAGGATGTTGATAAGTACACATAGCAGATGGATTGGGAACTAACGTAAAAACTTGAATAAGGATGCATAAGGGGTGAGGTTGGTGGATTTTATTTTTCCTTTCTTCCCTAAATTTGACCTGAGGGTAAGCTGAGTCTTGGGATCATGCAGCTAGCACTGACAGCACAAATTCTAGGAAAAATAGCCAGAAGACTGAGGAAAAGATTCCCACATTTTAGAGATCACGAGGGAGACCTTTCCCCGCCCTCTACTTTTCCCTCTTTTATTTTCCTCTCAGCTACAGAGCTACACTGACAATAGCACAGTGGAAAACCCATCTCTCTAGCCAGAGGAATTGGGAAAAGGAAGCCCTCATGTACAGAGAGTATTGGAGGGTTATGGGTTTTCTTCTCTTGCTGCATCCCTGTGAAGGCAGCCGCAATTGTGTAGGACTACATGACAGTATGGGAGGCTAAAATTCTGAAAGCATTCCATTTTCTGGCCAGAGGAACCAAGAAAAGGAGCATCTGAGAATTGAAAAGTATGGGAGAAATCATGGAGAGAGAAGAGCTGAAAAAGGTAACTCTCAGCAAACTAGGAAAAGAAGGGAAGATACTCAAATTGATAGATTATTTGCAACACGATTTATAGCTAACATCATAATGAACTGCAAAAGAGTTTTACTCCTGAAAAAGAAATAAGGCAAGGATATCCACTCTCACAACTTCTGTCCAGTATTGTACTAGAAGTCTTAACCAATGCAATAAAACATGCAAAAGAAATAAAAGCCATGAAGATTGGGGGGAAAAAACTGTCTCTATTAGTAGATGACATGACTATATATATATAAAAAAGAAAATCCCATGGAATCTATGGCAAAGTTCTTAGAATGAATAAGTGAATTTAGCATCTCTATATACTATATATTAACAATAAACAAAACAATACTATGTTTCACTGAGGAGAATATACACATGGCAAGCAAGCACATGAAAATATGTGGAATATTATTAGCCATTTGAGAAATGCAAATTATAACCACAATGAGATGCCACTACACACCAATCAAATGGCTAAAATGACAAATAACATCAACTAACTGGCAAGAATGAGGAGAAACTGCATTGCTCACACATTGCTGGTGGAAATGAAAAATGGTACAGCCACTCTGTTGTCCTGGGAAGTTTCTTTTAAAACAAAGTTTGCAGGGGCGCCTGGGTGGCGCAGTCGGTTAAGCGTCCGACTTCAGCCAGGTCACGATCTCGCGGTCCGTGAGTTCGAGCCCCGCGTCAGGCTCTGGGCTGATGGCTCGGAGCCTGGAGCCTGTTTCAGATTCTGTGTCTCCCTCTCTCTCTGCCCCTGCCCCGTTCATGCTTTGTCTCTCTCTGTCCCAAAAATAAATAAAAAACGTTGAAAAAAAAAATTTTTTAAAACAAAGTTTGCAAAATTAAAAAAAGAATTTACATAAAATATGTAAAAATGAAAAAAAAATAAATCAAATGAAATAATAAAATAATAATAATAATAATGAACTAAGTCTGCAAATGCCAGACAACCCGGCAATTGCCTTCTTAATTTTTCTGCCACAGAAAGGAAAACTTATGTTCACACGAAAACCTGTGCATGAAGATTCATAGCAGTTTTATTCATAATAGCTCAAAACTTGGAACAATCCAGATGTCCTTTAATGGGTGACTAGTTAAACTGTGGTACATTCATACCATGAAATACTACTCAGCAATAAAAAGGAACAAACTATTGACACATATAACAATTTGGGTGAATCTCCAGAGGATTATTCTGAGTGAAAAAAGCCAATTCTAAGAAGTTATGTGTATATCAATTCATTTATATAAGATTCTTGAAATGACAAAGTCATAGAAATGGGAAATAAATTAATGGTTGCCAGGGGGCAGGGATGAGGTAGAGGAAGAAGGTGCATGCATCCATAAAAAGGTTGGGGCGCCTGGGTGGCTCAGTCGGTTGAGCGGCCGACTTCGGCTCAGGTCATGATCTCGTGGTCCGTGAGTTCGAGCCCCGCGTCGGGCTCTGTGCTGACTGCTCAGAGCCTGGAGCCTGTTTCGGATTCTGTGTCTCCCTCTCTCTCTGACCCTCCCCCGTTCATGCTCGCTCTCTCTCTGTCTCAAAAATAAATAAACGTTAAAAAAAATTAAAAAAAAAAAAAAAAAGGTTACATGAGGGGCCCTTGTGGTAAGGGAACTGTTTCATATCTTGACTGTTTAAATGTCAATATCCTGGTTGTGATATACTAAAGTTGTACAAGACGTCACTACAGGGGGAAACTAAGTAAAGCCTACACTGATCTCTCTGTGTTGTATCTTACAACTGACACGAATCTACAACTGTCTCAATAAAAATGTCATTTATTTTTTTTATTTTATTTTTTTTTTATTTATTTATTTTTGGGACAGAGAGAGACAGAGCATGAACGGGGGAGGGGCAGAGAGAGAGGGAGACACAGAATCGGAAACAGGCTCCAGGCTCCGAGCCATCAGCCCAGAGCCTGACGCGGGGCTCGAACTCACGGACCGCGAGATCGTGACCTGGCTGAAGTCGGACGCTTAACCGACTGCGCCACCCAGGCGCCCCTAAAAATGTCATTTAAATATAAAAGATTTACTTGCTATTTCCAACAACATGGATGGGCCTAGAGAGTATCATGCTAAGTGAAGTAAGACAGTCAGAGAAAGACAAATACCATATGCTTTCACTCATATGTGGAATTTGAGAAACAGATGAACAAACTAAGAAAAAAAGAGACAAAAAAACATACTCTTAAATATAGAGAACTGGTAGTTTCCGGGGGGGGGGGGGGGGAGGGGGAAAACAGATAAAGTGGACCAAGAGTACATTTACCGTGATGAGCACTAAGAAATGAATTGAATTGTTGAATCATTATATGGTACACCTGAGACTAATATAACACCGCACATTAATTATACTTGAAAAAATTTGATAAAAGAATAATTTTTCAAGTACCGTTTATAATAGTACTAATAAAAATAAAACACACAGGTATAAATCTAATAAAATATGTTGTAGGAGCCATAGGCTGAGAACTACTAAACTCCGATGAAAGAAACTGAAGATCTCAATAAATGGAGAAGTATATTATGTGCATGAATTGGATGAGTAAATATTGTTGTCAATTTTCTTTAAATTGTTCTACAGATTCAATGAATCTCTCTCAAAAACTCCCAGCAGGATTATTTATAGATACTGACAAGGGTGTTCTACAAAGTAATTAGACTAGCCTCAACAAATCTTGAAAAAGAAGAAAGTTGGAAGACCCCCACTACCTGCTTTGAAGACGCATTAGAGTAAAGCTGCAGGAATGAACACAGTGTGGTTCTTGTGAACAGACAAACACGTACAGCAGTAACAGACCTACAATGTAGTCAAATTGATTTTGGACAAAAATGAAAGGACAGCCTTTTCAAGAAATGGTCCTGGAACAATTGTACACCCATATGCAAAAAAACAAGGTGGGGGTTGGGGGGGGGCGGATTCAACATTTACCTCACACCATACCCAAAAAACAAAGTCAAAATAGATCATAGGCCTAAATGTAGAATCTAAAACTATACAACTTCTAGACAGAATTAGAGGAGAAACTCTTTGTGAGCTTGGGTTAAGTAAAGAGTTCTTAAATAAACATCAAAAGTATGTTCCATAAAAGAAAAAAACATACTTAACTGGATGTCATCAAAAGGATAAACTTCGGCTCTGCAAAAGGCACTGCTAATAAAATGCAAAGATACCCCAGGAGAAAAAGTTTACAAATCACGTATTTGGCAGAGAACTGTTATTTGGCAAACACAAACGCCCTCAAATCCTAACAATAAGAAAACAATCTATTTTTTTAATGAGCAAAAGATTTGAACGGACATTTCAAAGACCATACACGTATGACAAACAATGCGCAGTAAAAGATGCTTAACATCATTAGGCATGAGGGAAACTCAAATTAAAACTACAATGAGATACGACGACGCAGCCGCAGGAATCATTACACTAGAAGAAAGACTGACAATGCCACACACTGATGAGGACACAGAGCATCTGGAACTCTCAAGCGTCGCTAATGGCAATGCAACATGGCGCCTGCATTCTGGAAAACAGGCTGGTGGTCTCTTATCAAGTCAAACATATATTTGCCGTATAACCAACCATTTCCACTACCCTCCAAAATGAAAACTCATGTTCATATAAAAACTTGTATGTAAATGTTTATAGCAGCTTTTTTCATAATCACCTCAAACTAGAAAAAACTCAAACTACTCTAATGAATAACCAACAAAATGATACATCAACGCCATGGAATACTACTCAGCAATAAAATGGAACAAACTATTATTGTATACAACGTGGAGGAAATCTGAAATGCATTATGCTAAATGAAAAGAGCCAGACTCAAAAACTACATATGGTATGCCTTATATATTTTTCTAGAAAGGCAAAACTATAGGAATAGAGAACAAATCTGTGGTCCCAGGGAAGGATTTGACTATAAGGAGTCAGCATACAATGATATTTTTATGTGATCATGGCGACATGACTCTATGCATCTGTCAAAAGTCACTGAACTGTGCACCAAAAAGTGAAATTTGGTGTATGTTAATTTTATTTAGTTTTACGTATTTAAAAAAATTTTTTAATGTTTATTTATTTTTGAGAGACAGAGAGAGACAGACAGAGCACAAGCAGGAGAGGGGCAGAGAGAGAGAGGGAGACACAGAAAGTGAAGCAGGTTCCAGGCTCTGAGCTGTCAGCACAGAGCCCGACACGGGGCTCGAACTCACAAACTGCGAGATCATGACCTGAGCCCAAGTCAGACACTTAACTGACAGAGACACCCAGGCCCCCCTGGTGTATGTTAATTTTAAAAATGAATGCACACAAATCATATGTATACACTGAACTTGTGTTTTAAAGACAAGTATATATATATATATATATATACAGCTCAAAAGGCAAACACCAAAATACTAACATTGGTATCTCTGAGTAATAAATATTGTTCTGTATAACTCAAAAACATAACTTTTTACAAAGAATGTAATTTTTGTGAAATCTGACTCTATACGCATGTATACATATACATATATATCTGCAGTCTGATTCTCTATGAATGCTTCTGTGTGTGAAGTTCTGAAATACCATCTTGAAGCACTAAAATGCTAAGATGTACAGAAAATTAGGGATCATTAAGATGGAATATACTCTTTCCTGTAGCCTTCTGTATTGCACAAATTTTCGATAATTCTACATATTATTTTTTTTAATTTTTTAATGTTTATTTGAGAGAGAGAGAGAGAGAGAGAGAGAGAGAGAGAGTATGTGAGTGGGGGAGGGGCAGAAAGAGAGGGAGACAAAGAATCTGAAGCAGGTTCCAGGCTCTGAGCTGCCAGCCAGAGCCCAGTTGGGGCTCAAATTCATGAACTGCGAGATCATGAGCTGAGCAGAAGTCGGATGCTTAACCGACTGAGCCAGCCAGGTGCCCGTCTACGTATTATTTTTGATATCAAAATTTTATTTTTAAAAAATTTTTTTTAAAGGGATATATTTTTTTTAACGTTTATTTATTTTTGAGACAGAGAGAGACAGAGCATGAACGGGGGGAGGGTCAGAGAGAGGGAGACACAGAATCCGAAGCAGGCTCCAGGCTCTGAGCTGTCAGCACAGAGCCCGACGTGAGGCTCGAACTCATGGACCACGAGATCATGACCTGAGCCGAAGTCGGACGCTCAACCGACTGAGCCACCCAGGCGCCCCTGATATCAAAATTTTAAATTATAACCCAGTCTGACGGGTCTAAGTCAATACAAAGGGGCTAGATCATTGTCTGACTTTTTAGAATCCCAGGCTTCTAAAGCACTGTAATGAACACATTCCATTTTCTCAAGATTGAGAATGAGAGTAATTCTTGCTACTTTGCAAATTCAAACAATTTTTCTGGTTATTCTTGATTAGCATATCTTGATCAAGCTTATCAAAGCTACATTCCACTCCACAAGGGACCTGATCAAGGGGCCTTTCACATTCAAAGAGAGCTCCCTGCTCACCAGACTGGGGCAGGACTACTCTGCAGGTGAGAAATGGGCCCTTTAACTGCCTAGCTACAGACTGCCAGACACAAAAGAAAGCTATGTTGTTACTGAAGCAGTAAGGTTTTTCCAAATATGCTTGGATCACAGGAACATCTGATTCAATATGGAAAATTGTACTATTGTTCACACTTCCACAGAAACATATGACATTTCAGGGCAACGCAGAGAAACAAATGAAAACCCTCAAGAGCAGCTACCAATTTTGCTAAATGTTATACCAGACATGAAGGATGGCGGGGACGGGGAAAAAAGTGACCTCAACCAGTGGTCAGATGACTTTCTGTAATTTCAATAACATTTGCAACTAAGAAAGGGGAATGGGTGATTATATCATCAACTATTTCCCCCACTCTGACAAAACCAGGCCCCTATTTTATGTCTAATCCAAAAGAAACATTTTTCAAAGAGGGTGAAGTGGATTCTGTGTGAAGCATTATACTCGCAATTCTTCCCCCAGGTTAGGAAAAAGCATGATTTCCTTAAAATTTATGGGCACATTTTAGGGTCAAGTCCAATTCTACTGAAAAAAAAAAAAAGTGCTGTTTCACCCTCTTTGTGTAATATCCAAACAAAACACAACAAACAAACAAACAAAACCCCACCTAATTTTGTTCACTGAGTACTCAATGAACTACTGGCCTTTACATGGCACTTTGTGGTTTTGACTGGCAAAACTAAGTACCATAGTTACATAATGATACACAGAATCTCTTCTCAAGATATTTTATTTCCTATTTAAAATTAAGCCATGAACTAGAGTCAAGAATATTTTATTATAAGTACATAAGTAAATATAAGACAAACTTAAATGCATTAGTATACTTATGCAATTTATTTTTAGTATTTTTTTAATGTCCAAAATTCTTAGCATGTCTAAACGCAAAAAAATGCATCCCCTAGGTATACTTGACCATTTCCTGCTCTTTGAACACCCCAAGCTTTTCAACATCTGAGCCCTTATTTATCCTGCTCCCTCTGTGGTTTTCTTAAATTCTTTTGCAATAAGGATTTAGATAACAAAAATAAATACCTAGATTATATTACTTTAAACCTCTACAAAAATGCCTTTACCCAGTCAAAATATAAGACCATGTTTTTGGCTTTCATAAAATCTTGATATAAGAAACATCAATTATAAAAATATTTCTATGTATTCTGCTAAAAATCAAAGGCATTATTCATCCACTATGCTGCCCAATGTCCTTTAAAATTTGTTGGTTTTTTTAATGTTTATTTATGTTTGAGACAGAGAGACAGACAGAGCAGGAGTGGAGGAGGGGCAGAGAGAGAGGAAGACAGAATCCGAAGCAGGCTCCAGGCTCTGAGCTGTCAGCACAGAGCCGGACATGGGCCAAATTCACGGGTCACGGTATCATGACCTGAGCCAAAGTCCTTCCTTTAACAGACTGATCCACCCAGGTGCCCCATACCCAATGTCCTTTACATGACAACGGACATGACATGTCCATTACATTACAGGACAATGTCCTTTACATGAAATTGCTTGAATTTGCAAAGTAGCAAGAATTACTCTCACTCTGAGAGAGAAATACCCTTGAAAAACCAATGCCTGGAAAGAACTATATTTTTCCTGATAAATTGCTACGCTTCTTTCATCCAATGCTAGGATCAAAACTGTATTCTTTTTGCCTTGGTTGCCCTGAAGATCAGCTAAATTTGGTTTTCAACTGCAATAAGTAACCCATCCCTGGTGTCTGAGACATACACATTTGTCCCTTTCTTTTACTTTAAAGTTGTAATTTTTTTACAACCTGTTTTTAATTATGTCACAATAAGAGTCACCTGAAATATGTTCTGAACTATGTTTAAGTATGTTTTAAATACAGTAGGCAGAACTAATATATTGAGGCTCTGCATCCTATAAGCTATTCCATGTTAAACCACAAAACAAAAACAGTTTGGCCTAGAGCAGTATGTATCAAGCTAGAACACGCACAGGAGTCATGTGATGGTCTTATTAGAAGTCTGGATTATTGGGGCACCTGGGTGGCGCAGTCGGTTAAGCGTCCGACTTCAGCCAGGTCACGATCTCGCGGTCCGTGAGTTCGAGCCCCGCGTCAGGCTCTGGGCTGATGGCTCAGAGCCTGGAGCCTGTTTCCGCTTCTGTGTCTCCCTCTCTCTCTGCCCCTCCCCCGTTCATGCTCTGTCTCTCTCTGTCCCAAAAATAAAAATAAAAAACGTTGAAAAAAAAAAAAATTAAAAAAAAAAAAAAAAGAAGTCTGGATTATTTATATTCAGGGGTGCCTGAGAGGCTCAGTCAGTTAAGCCTCTGAACAGTTGATCTCAGCTCAGGTCTTGATATCTCAAGCCCCTCACTAGGCTCTGCGCTGGGTGTTCAGACTACTTAAAAAAACAAAAGAAGACAAAACCAAACAAAACAAACGTTGGATTCTATTCAGAAGGTTGGGAGTGGAGCCTGAAGTTCCACATTTCTAATGGGCTCCCAGGTAAGATCATTCCTGCTGGTCCTCAGACCACACTTTGGGGAGGCCGGGTCTAAACAAATGTCCTGGTAATGCATGAATGAAACGTCAGCACAAGAGAAACAACGAATAAAATGGAACCCTAAGAAACTAAAACCCTCAAAATGGTGAACACTACAAATCAGAGCAAATGGAATAGCCTATTTCTGTGTCAGTCTTTAAAAATCAAAATGTCTCGGGCCACCTGGGTGGCTGAGTCAGTTGAGCGACCGACTTGGGCTCAGATCATGACCTCGTGGTTCGTAAGTGTGAGCCCCAAGTCAGGTTCTGTGCTGACAGCTCAGAGCCTGGAGCCTGCTTTGGATTCTGTGTCTCCCCCTCTCTCTGCCCCTCCACCCCTTGCACTCTATCTCTCTGTGTCTCGAAAATAAACATTAAAAATATTTTTTTTAATCAAAATGTCACATATTCAAGATCAGTATTAATTTTTTATATAACAAATGTCCAGTTCACGTTTTTCAAAGAAGTTGATTCTGACTCACGTGTTATACATTCTATCATACACATCTGAATAAAATTTTGGTTGATATGTTTCAAAAATCCCTGTTACTCTCAATGTTTTAGGGGGAAATAGGACAGGAAAACTCATTGGATATTTGGAAAGTTTCCATTTATTCAAATGTTTACGTTTACAAATGTTTATTATACTCCACCACTACTTTGAAGCCTCAACATACAATTGCCTTTTTCTTTTAATTTATTTATTCTGGTTGTATTCTAATTCTTCATTTTTACCATCTTGGGGAGCAATTCCTGTATAACTTGGAGAATTATCCTTTAATCCTCCAGTAAGTGAATGAATCTGCATCATTTCAAGAAAATTAATCAGCTGTGATGCTGGTTAAGGAAATACTTCAACATTGGTTCATTTCAATTTTCTTTCTTTCTAGCTCATTTCCAGTTCAGAGAGTGTTCGTGCTCCTGGCATGAGATGTTGCATAACATCACACAGAAGAAAAGACCTAGTTTTTCCAATCTTGTTCAGTTTTTATAGACTCTCATAGTGCCTGTTGTTAGTTTCATATCAGATGCAGTAGGCAAAAATCTGTATTTTGGTTGAAGCTAAAATTAACCAGTTACCTAATACACATAAAGAACTAGTTGAGTCACTGTATAAGTACAATAGCATTTAAGTTTTTTTCTGGGTCAGAGGATTTAAAGCCAAGTGTACTAGTTTTCTATTGCTGCTGTAACAAATTACCATAATTTTAGTGACATGAACAGCACAAATTTATTATTTTATAGTTCTGGAGGTCAGAAGTCCAAAAGTGGGTCTCACTGGACTAAAAATCAAGGTGTCAGCAGGACTGTGTTTCTTCTCAAGGCTCTAGAGAAGAATTTATTTCCTTGCTGTCTTCAGCTTCTAGACACCTCCCACATTTCTTGGCTCTTGGCCCCTTCCTCCACCTTCCAACCCAGCAGTGTTGCGTCTCTCTGTGACTTTCTTCCACAGACACATCTTCTTCCAACTGATTCTTCCCTTCTGCCTCCTTCCATTTTAAGAACCTTTGTGATTACACTGGATCACATGGATAATCTGGGATAGCCTCCCTATTTTGATGTCAGCCAACTAGCAACCTTAATTTCCCTTTGCCGTGTACCCGAACATACCCATGGGTTCTAGGGATGAAGATGTGGACATCACGGAGGACTCATTAGTCTGCCTACCACACCAAGCCAGTATTCCATTTCTATTTACTGACTTGAATTTCTGAAACACTCTAGTTCTCTTATAGTTTTTCAATGCTAGGAAAAGAAGTTCTTGGGGAAGAACACAGTAGGATTACCGATAGCAGTAACTTGTGCTTGTTTTGAAGCATGAGCTCTGATTCTACTGGGATGACTCTAACACTCAAAGGAAGATAGGGATATAGCTGGAATGGCCAATACCACAAACTGGTTATCTGCTTCCGGACACATGCAGCCTGAGACTTCTTCCTGACTTACATTCTAGTAAACTGATGCTGTGGAACATAGAATCAGACTGTGGCCACTAGGATAACATCCTGGCTCTGCAATCCGAGTTGGTTAGAAAAAGGGCCTTCTCGTTAAAGTTTTAGAAGCGAATCCCGCCTCCAAAATTGCTCTAATGAGTTTAGAATCATTAAAATTGTCCAAGGCCCTAAGGTAATAAAGTTTATAGTTTGTTTTAAAAAAAATTTTTTTAATGATTATTTATTTTGGGGAGACAGAGAGACAGAGTGGGGGAGGGGCAGAGAGAGAGGGAGATAAAGAATCTGAAGCAGGCTCCAGGCTCTGAGCCATCAGCACAGAGCCCAACACGGGGCTCAAACCCACGAAGCACGGGATCATGACCTGGGCTGAAGTCGGACGCTCAACCAACTGAGCCACCCAGGTGCCCCTATAGTTTGTTTTAAACATGCAAAAAAATGAAAAGTCAAATGGGTAAATTAGAGTAGCCTGATCTCTTCATGCCATTACTAAAGACTGACAGTTTGTCTGTTTCAACAGCGTACCGTGCTTAAACTCTGAAGACACTAAGTCTCTTAATAATTAAAAAAATAATACTTTGCACCAATGTTTTTATGAATATATTCTAGACATACTTCCTCACAGGAACTCTTTCTTTTTTAATTTTTTGATCTTTATTTTTGAGAGAGAGAGAGAGAGAGAGAGAGACAGAGTGTGAGTGGGGGAGGGGCACAGAGAGAGAAGGAGACACAGAATCCAAAGCAGGCTCCAGGCTCTGCGCTGTCAGCACAGAGCCTGACGTGGGGCTCGAACTCACAAACCGTGAGGTCATGACCAGAGCTGAAGTCGGATGCTTAACCAACTGTGCCACCCAGGCGCCCCAGGAACTCTTGATTAAAGATAATTGTTCTATCTCAATCAGAAGTCACAGAAAGTAAAAAGTCTGAACAACTGGCTTGAAGGCACTATACAAACTGAATCTAAATATGAAACAAACAGAATCAAATTTGAATTCATTGCCAGAATTCTAGTAGGTAAGAGTATGTTTGTGGTGATTATATATTGAAAACAGGCATGTCCAATCATCAAACGCTTAAGTATAAATTGCAGGGCAGTTCAAGTACAGCCAAATTGGCTCTACTCTGGTATCATGTCACAGAAAGGTTGTGAGAGGTATACTGTTTCCTGAGAGGCTTATTTTGTAACACACGTAAGCAATGCCAACATGAGAAGTAGTCCTCTCTCACGGGCTGACACTCTCAAATTTTACCCCCCTCACCTGCTGACCCCCTTCCTTACCTCCCCAAACTGTTCTTAATGCAAAGGTACTTCTGAGAACTGTTCATAGTTTCCATGGCCCTGGTAGGGTCTCCATCAGTATTTCAACTCATCACCGCTCCTTGGCAACACACGAGTGGGCCAGCTCTTAGTGCGATCTGATTAAGGAATGCGATAAGGTAGTGATCCAAGAGGAATTTTATTCACGCAGCCCCTAAAAGAATTCCGAAAATCTATGCACATATTTTTAAATAACATCTAAACATTTTTAACGTAAGTTTAAACACTTGAAAAAGGAACATGATTTTGAATGCTCTGATACATATTTATCAGAACCTCAGGGCTGCAGATTTCACTCATTCAATCTACAGAAAATGTCTGCTCTATAACATAATTGGCATAGCCAATCCTCATTGACAAGCCAATCAACCCAATAAAACTCTGTCCAAACAAGTCTGACTTCGTTTTTCAATCAAATGTGAAGAGAGTCTTGGTGACAATCCATATTCAGAATGCTAAAAGGAACCGAGAAATACAGCACAGAGCCTTGTCATGTGCTCATCTCTTGCATGAATGAGGAAGAAAGAAGAACTAGCAGACATTATCCATGCTCAGAGGCAGATCAGTTTCAAGAAAAAGATGGAAGTTGAGGATCTGAAAACTGAAACCGTTGAAACACTCTATGCCCTGAGAAGTCTTGTTGCCCAAGGGCACGTGCATAGTTTGGAAACTGCTGCGAAAAGATACTTAAATTCTTTTTGGAAAGTGAAACAAATTTAAAATGGTATTTCTAAACAAAAAGCCCTCCACTGCATTTCTTTGAGGGATCCTAAGCCTTGGAAATATCTTAGAACACGTATCACATTCTCTTCATCAAAACGGAGGGTCAACAATAAAAGATTATAATCTTGCTTGTGCAGCCAATCTCATATATAATCTTGGATGGGCAGTTCTGGCATCCTAGGAATTGCTTCTACATTTTCTCTAGTCTTTGGAACTCCTTGATTTGTTCTAACCCTCTACCCATATTTGGTCATTGTTTAGTGTAACCACACAGCCTAAATTAGTCACCTTTCACCCCTAAACTCCTAGATTTCACCCCGTGTCATTATTGGGCCTTATGCTCATGTTCTGATGCTCTGGCCTTTTCAGTGCCAGAAGTGGATAAGCTTTATTTCAAAAAAATAAAAACCAAAAAAAAAAAAAAAACCCAAAACCGAGTGCAGCTGCCAAGGTTATGCTGTTGTGTCATCAGAACTGTTTATGAAAACCACTGCAGACTTTAGGGGGAAAGATAAGGAGTGTAAAGTCTTACTGGTAATGTATTTTGAAAGCCTCTCTCCTAATGTTTCTGGGAGAAAGGTTAGAAGTAAATTACTGACAATGGGTAAGAAAACAGATGCAAAGAAGACAACTTTATTAGGCGCTTTCTCTTCTTTATGAGGATTTTGGTTCTCTCTGAGGAAGCTCCAAGTAATTCAACAATACCCAGGTTTCCTTCTGTTGCTGCAACTTGATCCCACGGTGGGTGCTCTGGGAAGCACGCTGAGGGCGAATGGGTCTGAGGCCACTCATGACCAAGGTCGTCTGATCCATTTGTTGAGACTCTTTCCGTGTCACCTCTTAGAAGCTGATCTGGGTTCCCCTCCAAACAGCCCCCACCACCTGGCTGTGCCCACCTCCATTCGTGCCCCAGCTACCAGGTAACGGGTGGTTCAGAGGTGCTGCTGCGGGGGGCAGCCAGGCCTTTAGACGCAATCACTGGGGGAGAGGCGAGGACACGGGTGGAGGCTGGAGGCGCGCGCAGGTGCCGGCGCACCCACGCACGCACACACACACGGACTCGGGGTGCAGGGCGGACGGGGGAGGGGAGCGGAAGGCCTTACCAGATCAATGAACGTCAGGAATTTCCAGCTCCCGCCGTAGGTCTGATGCGAGGGCATTTCGATGGCCTTGTAGTTGCACAGGATAGAACAGTAGGACAGCAGGATCGCCACCCGCAGCACCTGGCACGGGACAAGCGCCATGTTCGCAAAAGGCCTGGCAGGCTGGGCGGCGACGAGGAAGGGCGGGAGCGCAGGGCGCGCGGGGGCGGGTGCCGGGGGAACCCTGGAGCGGCCGGCCGCGGGGCGGGGCGGGGCGGGGCGGAGCGGGGCGGGGTCTGCGGCGGGCGCGCCCCGCGGGACCGGCGACCGCTAGCGCCCGGCGACCTGCGCGGGCGGGGCGGCGTCGGCGGACACTAGCTGCTGCCGCGGCCGGGCGGCGTGGCGTCAGCTCCTTCGTCATCTCCGTCATTCTGCTCCCGCGTTCGAGGGGCCCCGGGAGACCCGGCCCGGGCGCCCCCTAGGCGTCCCACGGGTGGGTGGGCGGCCTCCGAGTGCGACCAGGGCTCGGGAAGCGCGCGCCGCTCTCCCGGGCCGCGGCGGGTGGCCTCTGCCGGCCGGAGAGGGAGCGTGGTCCGCAGAGAGCGGGCGGGAGGGCGGGAAACCTGCCCTGACGGAGGGGACCCCAGTGTGGACAGACGTCGCCGCCGCGGGGACTGCGCCGGAGCGGGTTCCTGCTGGCCAAGGCGGGTGCTCAGCGCGGAGGGACCGGTGGAGGCCCGGCCGTGGGGTGTGAGCCCGCGCGCCGGTGGCTCCCGAGTGACTTAGTTTTGAACCCAACTGGATTTTTAGTGATAGACCACTGTTAATCGCTGTGAGATTCCCTTATGAATTCTGTTCCAGCGGATGGCCTGCCCGGTGCTTTTTCCCAGGAGGTTTATAAATAGCGTGTCAATGTATGATACAACAGGACCGACTATGAACTTTGGACGAGAGGTTTATAAATAAAAGGTTGTAGAGAAAGCGGTGTCAGATAATGGTTTCTGGTTCGAGATTGCTTTCAGCTTCAAAACAAATCGGTCGGAGTTGGGAAGCAAACCCCGGGTGTGTAATTCAATACTAATCTTTTGAGGGTTAAACTGGTATTGCCCTTTTACTTATTTTTTCCTACCGTACAATAGCAAGGCTTAATGGAAGGAAAATAACTATAAACTCGATTCCCTCTGCCTTCCAGTAAATGTTGTCACAGTGAAGTTGCTCAGTCTGTGGGCAGCATTCTTTTTTTTTTTTTTTTTTTTTTTTTTTTTTTTTTTAAATCGTGATCACATTTCAGCCAACCAGATGCAGGGTCAGATTATGAAAAGACAACATAGGTATTTCCTGTGGGTCCATTTAAAACAGGTGTCCTCTCCAAATAGGCTCTGAGTCACAGAACATGGAATTGGGGGGCAGGGAGAGAAGAGTGTTAGAGATAAAGTAGCAACTCATGAATGTTTTCCTGAATTTTTCCAATCAAACTCTAAACCAAAATAGAGAAACCTGGTAGATTTTTTAATTGTCCTTATGATTATGCTAACAAGAAACTGATGTCACAAAAATCAAGGTAATTCCAGGAAGATTCTACCAGCATAAAACTGTTCATTATGGACAATTTGTAGTTTTATGTCTATGTAAAAGTTGGGTCTATTTCGTTTTACTTGTCACGTTCATAAGATGGCAAAATTAAAAAGTGGATCCACTGAAGATCTTACTAAGTCCTTTGTAAAGTTTTACAAGTTAATATGATATTCCAAAAGCTTGATATACCCTTCCTACTGTGCATTTTAGAAAACTATGAATAAGATTCTCATCCCCATCATTACAAAATATAACATTTTCATAAAGCCATTTAAGATTTAATTCTATGGTCAGTTTCTTTTTCAGTAAGTAATGATAACACTTAAATGTTTTGAACCTATTCTAATGGGTTTGCTTTTGCTATTTTGGATTTACTAATCATCATTAAATAGTTTTTCATTTTTTTAAATGAAACATCTGCATAAACACTCAAATATTTTATGAAAGTGTCAGTGCACAAGTTTTGGAACTTCTTATTAACTATTAGCATATTCAGGTTGTTATTTTAACTTTTTTATACCGTATTTAATAATCTTAGTTATGTTTTAAAGGTATCCTTTGTGGGGCGCCTGGGCGGCTCAATTGGTTAAGCGTCCGACTTCTGCCCAAGTCATGATCTCACGGTCCTTGAGTTTGACCGGTCTGTGCTGACAGCTCAGAGCCTGGAACCTGCTTCAGATTCTGTGTCTCCCTCTCTCTCTGCCCCTCCCCTGCTTGCACTCTGTCTCTCTGTCTCCCAAGAAATAAATAAATACAAAAAAAAAGGTATTCTTTGTGAGGAAAATTTACTTTACACACAGATTGTGTTTTTACAGTGTAAATAATACAATGGGGTATTGCTCTTAAAAGTTCACTCAATAAAGGAAATCCCTTTTTATGAACTGTAATACCATTATTCATCAATAAGTTTTAAATGGTGATTCTGTGTTTGAATTAGAGAATACTGTTTTTCATTGTATAGAAGAAATACCTGCATGTCACTTGTTTAGCCTTTTAATTTTACCACACAATTAGTAGTGATGAAGGAGAATAGCTTTATCCAGTTGAGTTGCACAAAAACATGTTTCCCAAGGGAACATTTCAAGACCCTGTGTTAATTTCTAGTTACCTTAGTGGTGTTCCTTGATTATTGTAATGGACTTTTAGTCTATACTGTATGGGCTGGAGATACTCTTCCTTAAGAACTTGTAAAAACTGGTACAGACTCTTCATTCTTTTTTTAAATTTTTTTTGGAAGGAGAGGGGTTTGACATATTGGTGATGATAATCCTTGCTAATCTTGGAAATGACAGGGACCCCTGCCCTGTGTCTCCATTATATTGTATTCCAAGTAGCCAACTTCACATAGCTGTGAGTCTTTGCTTAAAACTTCAGGAGGAAGGATTGTATACATGCATATCCTTATAATAGTCAATGTTTATGCATTTCCTTTGGTTCCGTGTTTGCATTAGATAAGCATTTCCCAACAATATCAGTATACTTGAGAAAATCCTTTTTCCCCTTTCATATTTGTCTGCACCCAAGGGTAGAAGTTGGGATGTGTTTCTTGGGCATGGGGATAAAAAACCTCCTTGGCTTTGTAGAAGAGACACCTTTGGGTTGCTTATTTTTTCCTCATTATAAGAGTAGCATAGGTATGATATTAAAGAGGAAAATTAAAAAATAAATTACCCCTCCTCTCATCAACCAGAGAAAACACTGCAAACATTTCAGCACATAGCTGCCAATCGTTCTGCAATACATCCTTAGCTACTTGTGACATACTATGTAACAATTTGCATTGCACAGACTTTTATTTCATACGAATATTCTCTTACTATTTAAAACTCCTTGTAAAATCATGTTTAATAAGCTCGCATAGCATAACATAATAGGAACATATCAAATTTTTTAAAACTTTTGTCTGGTTTTGGATATTTAGGTTGTTTCCAGTTTTGGGGGGTTTTTTTGTCACTATAAATACAGTGTAACATCTGCATTTTGAATTGAGAAAGTCACTTTTTAATGATTATTTACAGCTCAAAACCACTTAAGAAACCACCCTTTTCTAATCTAATGTGTATGTTTCTTTACTCATGTTCATATGAACTGAGGTGCAAAGGAGCGTTCTTTTGCCCTAGAGGGCAGTTGGGAAAGATTAAGATCTAAGTAAAAGGAGTAAGTAAAAAATCACTCTTTTTCCAACAATTGATGCTCACTGTAGATTTTTAAAATTACCTTAGATATGAAATCCAGTGCCAATGCGTTTCATTGGTCAGATGTTTTTGCCTTTAACCAGGAAAAGTTGTTACTTACACGTTAAATGAGCAGCTGCTATTAGCGGCTGTGCTGACGTTGCTGGTTGCCTCGGTTTCCAAAGATTTAAAAATGGGCTGTGTTTGCTACGGAGAACCCTACTACATTATGAGATTGTGAAACTCCAAGGATGGTGTCATTCTATTATTTTCCAAAATCATGGAAAGCTTTAGAAAAAGTAGTGTTGAGGTGACACACAAGTCACCAGCTAGATCACATACAGATCTGAAGCATCCCCCTTGCTCCCTGAAGTGTGTTCGTGCATTTGTCAGTGATGTTCATCCTGCTCGGAACGTGTCTTTGGGTGCATATATCCAGGTCCAGCACACCCAGCAGGACTTGGCATGAATCCACTTTGTCCCTCCTCAGGACACAGGATGCGGTCTTCCTGCTGTAAACCATTCACATGGATGACGTACTAGTGATTCAAACTCTCCATGTACTAATTGTACCCAGTATTTCCTTCTCAAAACCTACCCCGTCTGCAGTGTTCTTATTCTCTGGACACAGCACCAGCACGCGATATTAGAAATGTCAGGATATGCCAGTCTCTTAATGGTGCTAACGTATCTCTGGGGGGATGGCAAGTTGAAGGTAATTCACTCACCAGAATTCTCAGGGAGGGGACTGTGTGTTGTGAGAAGAGACATTTTCAGAAAACAACTTTGGTAGAGAGGGGAACAGGTGAGAGACACGGCATTCTAGGATAACAGTGAATTATTGCTAAATTTCTTCTCCCCAGTGGGTGTCAGGGTAATTGCATAGCTTTTGGGTTGCTGAATGAACTATACGTAAGAGTTTGAGACTAGAACTCGATTGCTCTGGGTTGTAGAGGTGAGAGGGGCTTTCTTCCTCATAACCTTCAGCCTCTAGTCTAAATAAATGTTAACCAGATATTTAAAAAGATCTCAGATGTCTTAAACTCAAATCTTTCAGAGTCCAGGAATGTACCATAATTAAGTAAAGCTGATTGTGAAGTCATATTTGTAATTTGGTCTATCTAAAAACTAGAGTAAATGCCTGTCTAAATGCATCGCAATTCAAAATCGTAAAAATTGTGTCAGCCGAGGGGCACCTGGGTGGCTCAGTCAGTTAAGCGTCCAACTCTGGATTTCAGGTCAGGTCATGACCTCACTGTTTGTGAGCTTGAGCCCCGTGTCTGGCTCTGCACTGACAGCGTAGAGCCTGCCTGGGATCCTCTCTCTCTCCCTCTCTCTCTGACCCTCCCCTGCCCACTCTGTCCTTCAAAATAAAATTAAAAAATTGTGTCAGCCAAAACACACACACACACACACACACACACACACACACCTGTGTGCTGAAGTCAGCTATAGGTAGGGACTTTTGAATTAACATTTTGAAGGAGTACCATGTTATTTAACATTTTACCCAGGGTGTCCAAAAACAAACAAACATACAAACAAAACCTCTGTCGATCCTTCCTCCTCAACATCTATGAAAGTAAAAAGACTACTTTGGCTGCACTTGACAACTCTATTCCTTGAAGCCAGATGGAGGAAACATGAAGATAGGTGAAAAGAGCGCACGGACCCTGTCCCTTAAGGAAGGCTGGTAGAAGCTGCCACACAATTCTACCTTCACCTCGTCAGCCTTCCCTCTTCCACATGGCCACAGCTAGGAGAAGCAGCCTGCATTCTGGGGGGCCAGTTCCCAGCCCCAAATCAGGGCTCCATTTGTGTAGAAGAGGGATGTGATAGGTTGAGTTGTGTCCCCCAAAAAGACACGTTGAAGTCCAAATCCCCCGAACCTCAGGAAACTGTCTCATTTGGAGATCGGATCATCGCAGATGTAATCAGTCAAGATGATGTCATACTGGCATAAGGTAGATCCTTAAGCCATTACAACCAGTGTCCTTGTAATACGACAGAGTTACACAGTGAGAATGCCGTGTGAAGATGGAGGCAGAGATTAGAGTCACGACAAGCCAAGACATACCAAGGATCGCAAATTGTCCCCAGAAGCTAGACAAGGCTTGGAACAGGTTCTCCCTCACAGGCCTTAGAAGAAACCAACCCGGCTGGCAGCTCGATTTCTAGCCTCCAGAAATATGGGACGACACATTTCTGCCGTGTAAGCCATCCAGTGTGGCACAGCTCCTGGCATTGCTAGGAGTCGAATACAGGGAAGCAACCAGATATTGGGAGACCACTAACAGTTTCTACCACAACATCCAACCAAAAGTGAAATTGCGGTCATGTTTGTTTTTCTGCAACATTTGTCAAATCTGAGCCCTGAGCCTTCATTTCTATTTCTATTGCCGTTCCCTTAGTGGATAAACTCTGTAACTTTTGCCTCTATCCTTGCATCTCCACACCACCCTTATCGCTGCCACTAGAATTATCTCCCTGAAACCATAAGTCAGATTATATCACTCCTTTCATCAAAAATAGTGATTTCCCCATAGCCTATAGGAGATCTACTTTCTTATAATGGTGTTCAACGTCTTTCATGGTTTATCTGGCCTTAACTCAGTGTTACAATTTATATTACTGTACCTTTTAAAATATGATATATTTGGGGAGCCTGGGTGGCTCAGTCAGTTAAGTGTCCGACTTCAGCTCAGGTCATGATCTCACAGTCCCTGAGTTTGAGCCCCGCGTCGGGCTCTGGGCTGACAGCTCAGAGCCTGGAGTCTGCTTCGGATTCTGTGTCTCCCTCTCTCTCTGCCCCTCTCCTACGCGTGCTCTGTCTCTCAAAAATAAAAAAAGCTTAAAAAAAATTTAAATATGATGTATTCTATTATCATAAGAAGACTTATTTTCCCCTAAAACTCAACATTTATTTTTACTCTTCTATGCCCCTCGGGTACCAATGATTCATATCACTTTCTCTGTCTGTCAAAATTCTAGTCGTGTCTCAAGGCCCAGCTCTGACATAAATTTTCTAATGCACGGACTTGCAAATACTTGCCAACTGGGAAGCTCTTTAATTATACTAAATGGCAACCGTAGCATCTTTTGATGGGGCAGCCCAGGAGCATTGCTGGGACAACTACCGTCACCCTCCTGGCAAGGGATTGCCCTGAGATGCCCTTCACACTGAAGTAGACAATTCACTGGGGATGCAGTTGTCAGAGAACATTCTCTCTTTTGTAAGATGGAAAGCAGATTTCTCAATAATTTGAGATTACGTGAGGCAGCTAATTAAACTATCCCCTTGGGTCCCAGACTCTTTGTCCATAAAAGGCAAGACTTTGGGGGAACGGGTAGCCTCTGCAGTCAAGCAATACTACAGAAATGTGGAATGCATGGATGGTGGGATGGGTTGCTACTTCTTACCATATAAAGCAACTTTTCCCCAGAATTAAGGGCAGCTAAAATGTCTGCATTTATTGGCCCTTTGTGTTAGTTATCCTCAGAGCTAGTTAAAAGTCCATTTTAGAAACGAGTATGATAAACATCCAGTGCAAAAGAGGAGTTTGACAAAATTAAACCAAACACCA
Source organism: Neofelis nebulosa (assembly GCF_028018385.1). Lineage (NCBI taxonomy): Eukaryota > Metazoa > Chordata > Mammalia > Carnivora > Felidae > Neofelis > Neofelis nebulosa. Next base: position 132,626,833 of record NC_080787.1, on the reverse strand, counting down.
TCATTTTGTTTTCAGAAAACTTGTGATTTGCCACGGGAGATGGCAGCATCAAGCCATCCTGCCAAGTGCCAGAAGCCAATTAAATTATCTGTGAAGCTGGCCAACAGAGAGCCGAGAGAACTCAAGAGAACTCTCACTTCCCTTGTCCTAAGGGAAACCCTTGGTAGCCAAGCAGGCCAGCTGGAGCCAAGGCCGGCTCTGACACCTCGCCCCCACAGGAGCACAGCATCCATTTTCCATTCCTCTCAAAAATTCCGGTGTCAGAATTAGCAGGTGAATCGCTCACATCACTGACCGCTGGACTCTGCCCACAGGAGAATATAGCGGACCCATGAAGACGTTTGGAAGGTTACCTGTGAGTACAATGATCTGATTAGTCCAAGCCATGATTTTAAGTAAAATTGGAAACGGCTGGAAGGACTTCTAAGAAATATTTCGCCAGCACAGCCTTTCCCTAGTCCTATTTTTCCTGTTTCACCAAGTATACGATGATTAGAGCTTTAGTAGTCATCTTGTCTGTATGAAGAAAATAACCAGAGATATTGGCCGTGACATTCATAACCTGTTGAACCAATGCCAGCAGCATGCTCCTTTCAGACTTCCTGTGATGTGAGAAAAATAACCCCCTATTTGTTTAAAGCAATGTAGGAGGGTGATACGTTACATGCAGCCAAATCATGGCACAGAGAGGTAATTGGGTTTATTTCTTGGCATGCTTTAAAATGTGCTGAATCACAGGAGAGTAGGCTAGTCCTAAGACCAGCGTTCAAATTTATATATTTTTAATTTAATAAACACTCATATAACACTTACTGTGGGCCAGGCTCTGATCCTAGCACTTTATAAATATTAACTCATTCCATCCTCATGAAGGATAGTCACTATTATCTGCATTGTACGTAAGAGCTTATGGAGACGTAAAAAAAATTAGACAAACTTCCCAAGATCACACAGCCTGTAAATGGCAGAGCTGGGATATAAAACCAGGTTTTTGGGTTCTTAATCATTGCATCATGCTGTCTGATGAGGCCAATCTGTGCATATCCCATCCCAGGTTCTAATTCCCTTTCTGCTACTGATGAGCCATATGATTTGGGTCGTGTTTTCTCATATTTTACAGTTCTGACACGCCCCTCACAAGCAGCTGCCTGCTGAACCCACATTGATACTGACAGAAACATAGCAGTCAGACACAACATCTGTATTTCAGCATCGTGTAGCCTTCATTGTTTGATTCATAAGGATGAGAAAATTTGAGATAAGAGTTCCACAAGCCCCCACATCACTTTATAATAACCTTCATGAAACTTCCATTATTGACAATCTTTTTTGTTTTTTTTAATCATTTGACCATGTCATTTAATTTCACAGCACCGGAGGCATCTGAAGTTCTTTTAAGAACTTGAACTCTATCTTCTTTAAATGAATGCTTTGTCAATACCTACCTATGCTCCATTTCTTTGCTATTCCTTTCACATAAACTACATGTGATTACCAGATTCATCCAATAATTATATTCAGTGTAATTTATTTTCCAGAATTGTGTAATGATGTTCAAGTTTTGCTTAAATCGATGAATTATTTTCTTTCAAAATACTCTTCTCTTCGACCTTAATATTTATTGGAGGCCAGACATCTTTATGTTGATAGCCACAGAATGATAGACTCTTCTATTTGGAGGAAAACTTTAACATCAACTAATCCAGGTCCTTTATTTTAGAGATGATGAAACAGGCTCAGAAAGTTAAGTGACTTGCCTAAAGTTAATTACTGGCAGAACTGGATCTAAAACTTTTCTTAGAGCATTTTCTTTATTTTGTAAAATTAATAGATGTTATTTTTTTAAACAGTTTTAGGTGTATAGAAAAATTGAACAGAAAGTACAGAGAGTCCCTGAATACTTCTGTTCACCCTGCCACACATAGTTTCCCCTATTATTAATATCTTGCATTAGCATGGACATTTGTTAAAATTAATCATTATTACTGATTAAAGTTTATAGTTAGGTTAGGAAAAATACAGACTAGTATCTCTCACTAATTCAGATGTAAAAATCCTCAACAAAATATTAGCAAATCAAATTTGATAATATATAAAAAATTATACAACATGACCATGTGGGATTTGTGCTAAGTATGCAAGTTTTGTTCAGCATTCAAAACTCAATTAATGTAATCCGTCATATTGACAGGCTAAAGGACATAAATCATATCATCATGTCAACAGATGCAAGAAAAAGCATTTGACAAAATCTAACACCCATTCATGCTAAAGAATCTTAGCAAACTAGGAATATAGGGGAATTTCCTCCATATACTAAAGAACATTAAAAAAAAACAACAACCTTCAGTTAGCATTATATGTAATGGCAAGAAACTAGATGCTTTCTCCTTCAGATCGAGACCAAGACAAGGATGTTCTCTCTCTTCAATCCTATTCAACATTGTAGTAAAATTCCTTGCTAACGCACTAAGACAAGAAAAGGAAATAAAAATATATAGACCAGGAAAGAAGAAATGAAGCTGTCTTTGTTCATAGGTGATATGAATTGTTTATGTAGAAAATCCCAAGGAATGAATTAAAAAATTCCTGGAACTAATAAATGATTATAACAAATTTTCAAAATGCAAGGTTAATATGCAAAAGCTTATTCTTTTTCTGTACAACAGCAATGAAGGTTGGAGATTGAAAGTCAAAAAGAAATATCATTTACACTAGTACCAAAAATGAAATACTTAGGTATAAATCTAACAAAATATGTGCAAGATCTATATGAGAAAAATTGCAAAATTCTGATGAAAGAAATAAAAAAATTATCTAAATAAATGGGTATTCCATGCTTATGTGTAGGAAGACTCAATATTGTTAAGATGTAAATTCTTCCCTATGTTATATGTCTATTCAATGCAATCCCAGTCAAATATCAGCAAGTTATTTTGGAAAGCTAATTTAAAGTTTTTATGGAAAGACCAAAGGCCCAGAATAACCAACATAAACCAAACAAATTTGGAGGACTGATACCACCTGACTTCAAGACTTACTATGAAGCTATAGTCATCAGTGTGGTATTGGAGGAAGAATAGACATGTAGGGGCGCCTGGGTGGCTCAGTCGGTTAAGCGTCCGACTTTGGCTCAGGTCATGATCTCACAGTCTGTGGGTTCAAACCCCGCATCAGGCTGTGTGCTGACAGCTCAGAGCCTGGAGCCTGCTTCCAATTCTGTGTCTCCCTCTCTCTCTGCCCCTCCCCTGCTCATGCTCTGTCTCTCTCTGTTGCAAAAATAAATAAAAACATTAAAAAAAAAAGAATAGACATGTAAAGCAATGGAGCAAAATAAACCTAAACAAATACAGTCAACTGGGGGTGACTGCATGGCTGTCAGTTAATTGGTTGATTCTTAAATTAGGCTCAGGTCATGATTTCAAGGTTCTTGAGTTCAAGCCCTGCATTGGGGAAACTGCTTGCGATTCTCTCTCTCCCTTTCTCTCTGCCCCTCTCCTGCTCATTCTATTTCCCTCTCAAAATAAATAAATAAGCTTAAACACACACACACACACACACACACGCGCACACACACACACACACACACACACACACACACAATAACAGGGATGCCTGGGTGGCTCAGTAGGTTGGGGATCTGACTTGGGTGTGGGTCATCATTTTACTGCTTGTGGATTTGAGCCCTGCATCAGGCTCTGTGCTGACAGCTTGGAGCTTGGAGCCTGCTTCGGATTCTGTCTCTGTCTCTCTGCCCCTCCCTGCTCGTGCACTGTCTCTCTCTCTCTCTCTCTCTTTCTCTCTCTCTCTCTCTCTCTCTCTCCCAAATATAAAATAAAACATAAAAAAATTAAAAAATAAACAAAATAACAAATACAGTCAGCTGGTCTTGACAAAGGAGTAAAGGCAATTCAATTCAATGGAGAAAGGATAGTCTTTTCAACAACTGATGCTGGAAATCCTTGATGTCCATGTGGGGGGGAAAAAATAAATGAACCTAGGCACAGATCTTACACCTTTCACAAAAATTAACTCAAAATAGAACATCTACCTAAATGTAAAATGCAAGACTATAAAACTTATCACTAGATACAAATAAAGTTTATCACAAAATATAAAGCATACTTAATGTTATAGTTTTTCTTACTGTCCCAAATCCTTAGAAGTTCCCTAAAAATATAAAATTAATGAGTAAATCTAGAACCTTCCTGGAAGATTTAAAAAGGGGCCTCAGTGGATCAGAAGCTATATCGAATAACTGAAAGGTGGAAAACAAAGTCAATTGAATAAGAAATATATGGTCAAAATGCATACAGAAAAGAGTTCTTCATGTCCTGTGTATGTAGATGCAGTAGTTAGAAAAGCAACAAAAGTAATGGACTGGGTGATTAGTTGGGGTAACTCAGCAAGAGCAACCAGGCGAGTCAACCCCTCTGTATGCCCCCGGTACCCCCAGAGCAGGCAGCAGCCTACAGCTGGGAGCAGCGCCCGGCTGCATGGGCCAGTGTGCTTTAGATATGGAAACCCCATTCTCAGGTACTCTGAGTATTCTGAGTACTCAGAAGAAGATGTTTATCCTTAAATGCATGTATTAGGAAAGAAAGATTTAAAATAAACTTTCAACCTAGTAATAAAGGAAAAAAAAGAAAAAGGAAAAACCAAATAGTATTGTTTGAAAAGTTTAAAAAGACTGGTAACAATACCTACAGTCTGGCAAAATATGCTAGTATTTATTTTTAAACTTTGGGTTTCCATGTGCATAAGTGCGCCTGGCCTCACTTTGCATTTTCGATCCTGTGATTGTTCAAATTTAATATTAAGATTATAAAGTGAGCTGGATAGTTTTCTAACTTTTTTTTATATATTTGGTCTAAAATAAAAATTATCTATTTCTTGATGGCTTGTTAAAAACTTGCAAAACTGGGAATAGAACCTCTTGTGCAATGGGTGATCAAAGATTATTGTGACTAGACGTTCAATTTTTTAAATAATTGTTCATATTGTGTATTCCCATTTGGGTCAATTTCATGAATTACATTTCAAATACAGTTGATCACTTAATTTCTCAAAATCATTACCATAAAGTTATTGATATATTAGCTTATGATTTATTAATTGTCTACCAAATCTGTGCTTATATATTATTTCTAATATTATGTCATTATGACTTCCTTTTTCTTCTTGATCAGCCCTACTGGAAGTTTATCTTACTTACTGATATTTTCAAAATCTAATAGTTTTTATCTATTTTTTGTATATTTACATTTATCATTTTCTTAGTTCTGCAACCTTACGTGTATTGTTTTCTTTTATAACTGTTCGAGTTGAGCATTTGCATTTACCTAATTCATTTCCAATAGTTTGTATTTTTAAATAAAATTTGCTTTGCTTTTAGCTATATCCTACATGATTTGGTATGTAGATTTCTAATTTCCATGCATGGTGGGCAGATGCCATGATTTCTGTAATGATGATTCTTATGATTTGATGCCATTTCTTTGGTGACATATGAAGTTTGGTAAATGTTCAATATACGGTTGAGAAGAATGTTTCATTCATCTAAGAGAAGGATTCTATACAAATAAATTGGATAATGCTTATTAATTGCTTTTTCCAACGTTCACATAAACCTTGAAAAAAATCAAATGCGTGTCTCTGTTTGTAAATGTGAGTAGTTCTATTTATTCTGTTACTTATACACATTGCCGCATGTATGTGATAAAAATGAATCAAGTTTTCCATTTGATTTTGTTTCCTGATAGTCCTCTTTATTTTCTTGACCGTTTTCAAATATGTATGTTTTATTTTTAATGTCTGAGTGTTTACATGTGAAATTTAATATACATATCTATTTTTTAATGTTTATTTATTTATTTTGGTGGGGGGGGGGATGAGAAAGGGAGGGGCAGAGAGAGAGGGAGAGAGAGAATCCCAAGTAGGCTCCATGTTATCAGCACAGAGCCCAACTTGGGACTTGATCTTATGAAATGTGAGATCATGACCTGAGCTGAAATCAAGAGTTGGACACTTAACCAACTGAGCCACCTAGGCTGTGTATAGGATACATATCTATTATTTTAATTTTCTCATAACGTATAAAATAAAGCATAAAAGTATAAAACCATTTTGGTTTTGAAAAGCTCAAGGACCTTAACAGCCTTTAGCTTCCCTTTGATCTTCCTTCCATGTTTCATGACACAATTGGCATTTTATTTCCATCTTGTTTTTAACATAAAGCTAATTCTATTATTATTTAGTGAATGATGATTTAGATTTGTTAATCTATTTTTCTGATTCTTGTATACTCTGTTATTTCTTGCATCATATTCCTTCTTTCAGTATTGATACTTTTTGCTGAATTATATTAAAAATAAATTTTAACATTTATTTATTATTGAGAGACAGAGAGAGACAGAGCATGAGCGTGAGAGGGGCAGAGAGAGAGGGAGACACAGAATCTGAAACAGGCTCCAGGCTCCAGGGTCGGAGCTGTTGGCACAGAGCCCAATGTGGGCTCAAACTCACAGACTGTGAGATCATGACCTGAGCCAAAGTTGGACACTCAACCGACTGAGCCACCCACCCAGGTGCCCGACCTTTTCTTTTTTTAAAAAAAATGTTTATTTTTGAGAGAGAGAGAGAGACAGAGCATGAGCATGGGAGGGGCAGAAGAGAGGGAGACACAGAATCCGAAGCAGGCTCCAGGCTCTGAGCTCAGCACAGAGCCGGATGCGGGGCTGAAACTCACGGACTGCGAGATCATGACCTGAGCTGAAGTTGGACGCTTAACTGACTGAGACACCCAGGCGCTCCTGCTGAATTATATTTTAAAATAATTCTTTAAATGAGCACAAGGTGAGAATAAACTTCATTTTTAGATGTCTCAGGGAATATGTTTTGTGACAAATCTTGAATAATATATATTGGGATTAAATTATAAACTGAAGGTAAATTTTCTTTAGTATTTTAAACGCATTTTACCATTGTCTTCTGGAATTAATTGAAGCCAATGAAAAATCTGTAGTCAGTCTGCTTTTCACTCCTTATGGGCAGCCTAGACCTTCCCTTTGGTGGCTTGCAGGATTTTTTTGGTTTTGCTTTTTTATAATTTATGTTTTGCATGAATGTATCTAGATGTAGATTGTATACTTAAATACGTGTGCATTTTCAGCACTTATTAAATTCTAAAAAATGTTCACGTACTATTTACATAACTTGTTGAATATTTCCTTCATTTTCTTTATTCTCTTCTTTAGAAGCTCCTATAGGAAAACTCCTCCATTGACCCTTCAAGCCCCCTAAATTCACTTTCATATTTTCTATCTCTTTATCCTCCATTGACCCTTCAAGCCCCCTAAATTCACTTTCATATTTTCTATCTCTTTATCCTTGTTAGCTGAATTCAGTTATCTCCTTAAATCTGTCTTTCAATTTACTTGTTTATTCTTATGTTGCATCTAATCTACTATTAACTTCTGTACTGTTTTTCTTATATCAACAACCACGTATTTTTCATTTTTAGGATTTTAATTAGGTTCTTTCCCATATTCACTTATTCTTGATTTACAGACATTTCTTTCCTTTTGTGGACCAAATACTTTCTTTACTTGAATGATTTAAACATATTAATATTCAAATCCCTTTCCAGTGGGTATAATATTTTTATTTTTTCAGAAATTAACTTTCCATTTCCTGGTCTGCAGTTTATCTTCCATGATGATTAGCTACTTAATATCTTTAAAGAGTTCATCACATACTTTTGGGCCCTAGTATTGAGCAGTTTTGTGTTGCTTCTGCCCTGGCTCTGTGGATCCAATAATTTTGAAGGAATTTGTGCTTGATTTTCTGACTCTAGGTCTCTGAAGCTATGTGAATGTATTTTGTCCTAAGCCTAAGGCAGGTATCTTGATTTATTCTCAAACTCCAGCTCAGGGGTGGAGAATTTCAGGTTCCTATTCACAGACGTATCAGGGGTTTCCTGCTCTCTGCTTTATGCAAGAAATCTAGTGCCAGGAGTCTTGATTCTATCCCTCAAGCTCTTAAAATCTCCAACCCTGGAGAAGTCCCTACAAGAGGTTATGGATCCCTAGAAAATGCAGCTCCTATAGAAGAGAAGCTCACATACAATACGTATAGTAGGATACAAGTCACTAGTGATAGCATACAAATGAAGAGAAGAGAGGTTGAAGGAATATACAACAAACCAATAACTAAAGTTGCCACCATAGATGGGACTGGAGGAAATTGCTTTACATACAGTACATGAATCTTTCACAATCATAATGTATTCCTATGCTACTTGTGTAATTTAAAAGTTTATGTATTCAAAAATTAATAATGCATATAAGAAATATGTCTTGACTCAATGCAAAAAACGTAAACCTTAACATCAAAAAACAGTCAATTTTTAATATAAGGTGAAAATAAAAATACCATCTTCTAGATAACTCCTGTAACAAAGATGAAAGAAACCTGATAATATAATATTATTGTATGAGAAGTAGCTAAATTATACCTTAGAAGAAATTTTACTTAAAATCTTTTCAATACGTGACTCGGTAAAGTTAAAAAGAGTAAACCAAATCAAAAGAAAGAGGAGAATCTGAAAAAAATTATTGAAAAATGAGAAAGCCAAGGGGTGCCTGAGTGGCTCAGTAGGTTGAGCGTCTGACTTCGGCTCAGGTCACGATCTTACAGTTCGTGAGTTCGAGCCCCACGTTGGGGGCTCTGTGCTGACATCTTGGAGCCTGGAACCTGCTTTGGATTCTGTGTCTCCCTCTCTCTCTGTCCCTCCCCCCGCTCATGCTCTGTCTCTCTGTCAAAAATAAACATTAAATAAATAAATAGATAAATAAAAATTAAAAAATAAATAAAAATGAGAAAACCAAATATTAGAGTTTATTGATAAAAAAAGTGAACTATTATTTTAAAAACTGTAAAAACAAAACAAAATGGACAAAGCAAATAATCAACCCCTGTAAGTCTAGCCAAAATAAAACCAAAGAAAATACAAACATAATATTAACAAAGAGAAAAGGGATATAAAAAAGAAAATAATAATTTTAAAATAAAGTTTGTATACTTTCTTATAAGTAAAAGCTTAAAATAGGTATTTTTCTTGGAAGACACAAACCTCTGAATTAGACTGACTAAAATCTAGTAAGCCTAAATAGATCAATATTCATAGAAATCCTGAACATTTTATCAAAACTCCAACAAAATGGCTCTAGGCCCTAGAAATTGTTTTAAGTTTATTTATTTATTTTGAGAGAGACAGAGACAACATGAGCAGGGGAGGGGTAGAGAGAGGAAGAGAGAGAGAATCCCAAGCAGGCTCCGCACTGTCAGCACAGAGCCCAATGCGAGGCTCGAACTCATAAAACCATGAGGTCATGACCTGAGCTGAAACCAAGAGTCAGACACTTAACCGACTGAGCCACCCAGTAGCCCCTGAACATTAATTTTAAATTTCATTTGAAAATCAACAAATAAGATCAATAAAGAAAAATATTAAAAAGATTAGTGAAGCCTAGACGTGTAATTTGTTAGAACACAATGCAAAAATAATAAATGTATGATGAGAAAATAAAGTTTATGTGGGGAACACCTTGTTAAATAGTATCATGATAGAAACCATGAAGAAAAAGATGAATAGAAGGGACAGTATAAACAGATAAATGACAAACAACAAAAGGAGGGAGATTTAACAGTCAATGTGTTAAATTCTAAAACAAATGTGTGAGATAAAGGGAAACACCAGTACAGAAAATACACAAAAAATACTAACATAAAATTTACAAAAGAACTACAGATAATCATTAAACATGATTTTAAAAATATGCTCAATCTCACTTATAATTAAATAAAGGTAAATTTTGCTTAACACTGGTAAAGACTAAAAGGGATAAAAAATTGACAACATGATGTAGGACTGTAGGGAAATAGAGATTTTTCATACGTTCCTGGGGAAAATATAAATTGAAATAATACTTTGTCCTAGTAATTTTTCTTCTGGGAATTTACCCTGCAGAAATAGTGCCTCAAGTAATCATAGATATATGTATGATAATGTTACCTTCAGCGGAAACAAACATGATCCAAATGTCCGTGATCGAAGGACTGGTCAAATGAGTAACGATACCTTCATATAATGGAATGGCCTACTACACAGTCATTAGAGAGACTGGCATGACTGCACGCACTGATACGGAAAGATGCCGAACGTTCAAGGTAAGCAAAAGAGCAGGTGCATATCACCCACACAGACACACACATGCATTGTATGATGCAGTTTTGGTAGTCTGTTTACACGCGTTTTTGCATAAACGCAGCAAAAAAACTGGAAGGATATACGCCAAATGCAATCAAATGAGGGAAAGGGTGGATCTTTTCATTATTGTATTCCCTTCTGAATGGTTTTTTCATGATGCCTATGCTATTATATTAGAAAATATAAAACAAAGAAAAATGAAAATTAAGAATATATGGTATAAATGGGAATTCAAAGTTAAACTTGTGTCTAGCTCTGATTTAAATGCTAGGAGAGAAGAAATTTTGAATGACAAGCTAGTCTTAAATATGTGGAATAGGTCTCACTGAGATTTTTGCTTTGCCTTTTCCACTGATTTCTCTAGGATTGTCTATTGCACTGACTGATGGAGAGCCCAAAGGGCTCTGCCTATGACCAGAATGCCGGAGTCACCGAGTGACAAACCAAACACTGCAGGGTAGGGTCCCCTAGTCAACAAAACCAGGAACTCATGCCTGCCAAAGCAACAGACTAATCTAGTGAGCCATCTCCAATCATCTCTAAATAGTCTTCCATTGTTTCCTGAACCATCACTGAAAGCCAAATAAGATGATAGGAGTCGCCATCAGGGAAAACCACCTGAGGCAGCTGCCAGGTTGGGCAGAACAGATTTCTCTAAGGATGTGAAAAGATACGTTTAATGTAGCAGGACATTGACTTACAGGGAATGGAAAGTCATTAGAAATTAACTTGGGTAGCTCTTTTGGAACACAGATCACCTGTGATAGAGGCAGAAATTCCCTTAGAGAAAATTGCAGCAAATAGACCACAGCCACAAAATAAAGAACAGTCCAGAACATACGAACGAGCATGGCTGTTCCTACAAGTAACTGTATATTCTTACAGCATCTCCTTCAAGGCTAACAAATTTCCTTTCCTTTACGGCTTTATAACTCTTCAGAGAGACGATTTTAAAAAACAACACCACTGTTTACACTATTAAAATTTTAGCGCATATACGTACTTGCAAAATGGGATTAGATGGGAGAGAAATCCATATGGTAGTAAAGTTATTTTATAAATTATTAACTAGCTGGCATTTTCATGTAAGTAAGAGAATCGTGAATTTTTCCCCAGCATCGCCTTTTAAAGAGATAATATAGTCAGGCTGTAAAAGGATTCACAACATCCTGCTGGAACAATAGATGATAAAGTTCAGGCAAATAGTTATTGGCACAAACTTGTCTTTCTTTTTATAGGAAAGGAAATTTCAAGAGTAACTCTGAAAACAAAGTAATTTTTATGGAGTGAAGGCAAGACTGCAGTAAAATATGCATTCGGCTGAGGTAGACTACTGGATTTAGGCCCAGTGGTGCTATTTATTAACACATGGAATAGCATAGCTCATCCTGGGCAGCCTTTCCAAACCCTAAACCTCAATGTCTTTATCAAAATATGAGATCGAGCTAGATATCTATAGTTATCAAATGCAATTGCAGATTTTCAACAAAATACTATTGGATACAAATACATACTCAGATTACTTATTCACAGGGAGTTAAACGACATTGGAATGTGGAAGAATCCAAAGAAGACCTATCTAAGTAAGGACTTCAAATCTATTAAAGTGTAAAATAAGGAAAATGGGAATGATGGGAAGACAGAACAGAAGAAGGAGATGAGGGGAGAGAGAAAGGAAAGGGAGAGACGAAGAAAAGTAAAAGAAGTGAGGAAGTAACCTAAATGTAGCATGACTTCAAGTTTTAATCTGAAAGCTAATCTTTATTGTCAAGAGTAAACTGATTCTGTTTTTTTAATCATCATTGAAATTGTTTTTAAAATGTGCTTTCGCAAGTTGATAAAAAGCATTTCTTTCAAACTAGTTATTGTATTTGAAGTCATAGTATGCGTTGTTCTTCCTTCTTAAAACAATACAAAAGGAGCAGTATGTAGACAAATGGGTCAGTTTTTGCATATGATATACATAAAATATATGCAGAAATGTTATATTACTGGAAAGACATTTTGAGTTGTATAATAGCAGAAACACCCAGATCAAATGAATTAGAATTGCCGTTTTCTCATTGAACAGGGGGAAGGGTTTACAAGAGAAAGAGGATAAAGAAGAGAGAACTGGCAAGAAGTCTATTTCTTTTTAACTAAGCTTTCATTTTTTTTTCATGTTTATTCATTTTTGAGAGAGAGACAGAGAGCGTGAGTGGGTGAGAGGCAGAGAGAGAGAGGGAGTCACAAAAACTACAGCAGCCTCCAGGCTCTGAGCTGTCAGCACAGAGCCCGACGTGGGGCTCGTACCATGAACCAGGAGATCATGACCCAAGCCGAAATCAGATGCTCAACCGACTGAGCCACCCAGGAACCCCAAGCTTTCACTTTTGAAGTCTCAGATTTATAGAAAAGTTTCAAGGGTAGTACAGAGGATTGCCAGATACCCTATACCCTGATTTTCCTATTGTTATCATCTGACATTGTATGATACATTTGTAACAAAGAGTACACAAATGATACATTCTAATTCACTGAAGTCCATACTTTATTCAGACACCCTTAGTTTTTACCCAGTGACCTTCTTCTGACCTAGGATCCCATTCAGGGCCCCACGTTCTGGTGAGTTATCAGGGCTGCTGATTTGAGCCTCTGTACTGCCCCCTTCCCCACAGGCCGGTCCCTGCCTTAAGCTGCTCCAGTCCTACAGGCAGAAGCCTTTGACTGAGTCCTGTCTTTATTAAGTTGGGCTCATATCAAAGGGTCCTGCTAAGGCAGCAAATCTGTCCTGAAGTACAGGTTTTCTTTCCATGGTGCTCTGTTCCAAAAACAGATTTTCTGACACAAGATCCCTTTGCTTTTTATTTGATTTAGAAATAAAATATCTCCTGCTGACCTTTGATTTCTGCATTCATGCCCTAATCACAGTCTCACTTCTGTGCCATATTCTCAAAAAGTGGTCTTGTTCCCAAACCCACCCTTTGCTACATGCCTGTCATTCTAAATTTGGGCTTCTGCCTTAATCCAATTCAAGATATTTGTTAAATAACCTGCCTGGTTCTCCTCAGGAAGCTAGCAGCTTGTTATTTTCTGGGCAAATCCCTGTGATATTGGAATCTTGTCCCTGAAATCTGGCCCACTAGTTAAGGCCTTGCTTCCCCAGGGACACCTGGGACTCCCGTGGGTAGGACCCACCACCCACTGAGATGCTGACTTTGTGTCATGGGTCTCCTCTGTGACCCCAGCCCTCTGACATGTGTGCCAAGGACCCCCTAGACGACGATCATGATCGCCAGGGGCCCCCATGGTTCCTGGCACGGAGGGTGTCCTCAGTCAATTTTCTCTGAGTAAATGCCCGTGAGCCTGAGCCCAGCTGTCAGCCTTAGGACCTGGGTCAGCTTTCCCAAGGGACAGAGACGGCCCTTCTGCCAGTCCTGGCACCTGACTCACTGCCCTGTGTCACTGTGAGTCACTGGCCAGGCTGCTAATGAAATACTCTTTTAAATAAACAACTCATCGAAAGGGGGGAAATTTGGTCTTGGAATGACACAAAATTTAGGAACATTCACGGACGCTTTCAGGCTTTATCTAACTAGGTGGTGAATTCCACACTACATTTTGTGATTTAGCCAAAATTATAATGGCGATCGTCTTTGACAGTGATCTTTCCTTGTTTAAGGCTACAGAAGTCATGATTGGAAACGTAGTCGAGGGAAGCTACTTGCTGTAGCTTTTTTTCTTGGACATGAAATTTATTAATAAAAATTGGAAAATGAAATAAAAAATATTTGAAAATACTAAAACCATCAGTTATGTAAATATAACATTCTATTCATTTAGGGATCTTTTCTATCTAGCATGAATTTTGTTTTAATTTGAAATCTGAGCATGTATTTTTTTTACCCAGTTCCCTGAATCCGATTTAGTAGCCGACATAAGCCATAATCCTTATAACAATTTTCCTAGAATAGGTTATGTTGATAAATACAACCTAGAAGGGGTTTTCCTTATATTCCATTCATTTTAACTTAGAATTAATGTTTATTATTATTTAATAAAGTTATTCTCTATTCATAATTATTGACACCTTTGTATTTAAGCACTTCTGCAGTCTAGACAGGATACACTTATTTGTATGATAAATAATAGATAAATGATTAGTGTGCCATTTGCTGTTAATGTGATTGATGGATTCCCCATTGCATTACTTCTCTGTTCTTATTTTAGCTCTGATGCCAATGATCTCTGTCATTGTCCAATGCCTACAGTGCCTGCATAAAAAATGAACAGGGCTCTTCATATTTCTGAAATTTGTTCTTTTTGTTTCCTCATTTCACAAAAATGGTGTTAACATGGGAGGGTATAAAATGGAGGTTCAAATCAGGATATATTTTACTCTGTTACTACTTTGCTATGTAAAATTTTTCAGAGGCAGAATCTTGGGGCTATTTAGTGGGAAATAAAAAGGAAGATAAACTTACAAAAAAGTACTCTTTTCATGGCCGGGTGTGCCGAAGTGATGCAAACTGATGCCGTGGGGCTTCTGGTTCCTCCTGTGCAAGTTCACAGAGCTTGTAAAGGGTGGCCGTGGCCGAGGCTGCGAATTTCAGGTAACCCCAGGAAGGGTGAAAGGTCTCTCCCCATTAAGCAAATACCCATGCATCACCTTTATTCACATTAATATTAAAAGAAATGTCATGTATGCTTGAAAACATCCTTGCTTTATTCCTATCAAGAGCAGGACACAAAGAAGAGGTTTAAATTGAAGATATCATACACAGAATATATAATTAATATATGTGTATATATATGTATATATATATATATATATTAATTATATATTCTGTGTGTGTGTGTGTGTATATATATATAGTTGCAATTAAAACTAGATTAAAATTGTAGAAATTAAAAATTGTAGAAAATATGTCCATGAATACAGGGTATAAATACTAAATAAACCCAGTGTCCACATCTTGGTTTCTAATGCTATTCTCCAGTAAAAGGAACCAGACTCCATCGCCGTATGGCTGATTCCAGGACTGGGGCAAGAAATACACAAGATAAGCCTCGAGAACTTTGTAGTATCATAAAGCAAAAAAAAAAAAAAAAAAAAAAAAAGAAAAAAGTGCTAAAAAACAAAACAAAAACCAGAGTAACAACAACAGAACTCCTCAAATACCACCATACAAAACCAAAGATGAAAGCATGCCAAAGGGACACAGGAATCAATAGAAGAGTTCTCAGTGGACAAAGCTGAAACAATTTGAACAAGAAGAAATATAACATAGTGTTGAATTATTACTCAAAGTATGTAACAAATATCCATGAGTTCATAGTGACATCAATAAATGATTGAATAAATAACTAACTCATACAGAACAATTCCAAATACCTTGTATATATACTGCCCCCTCAAGGAAAGAGAATAACTTCCGCCCTTTATGTCTGGGCTGCTCATAGTGACTTGGTTCCAAAGAGTACAATATGGAAAGAAGTGGGAAGAGTAACTTCACGAAGCAGAAACCTTCAAACACTCCCTCTGCCAAGTGATCAAGCTTAACATCATTGGTGGTAGGTCATGTTGGCAGCAAATGATATTCTACCTCCCCCAAATTCATAACCTCTGCCCAGTCATGAGGAAAACATACAAGTATGAATTAAGATTTTACAAAATACTTGACCGGTATTCCTCAAAACTGTCAAGGTCATCAAAAACAACAGAAGGCCGAGAAACTGCTATACTCTGCAGGTCCCTAAGGAGACATGATGATTAACTGACATCCCGGATGGGAATCTGGAGCAGAAAAAGGACAACAGGTAAAATCTAAGGATGTCTCAATAAAGTTCAGACTGTAGGGAATAATAATATATCAGTATGTACTTGTTAGTTGTGACAAATGTATGCTACTAATGTCAGGTGTTAACAATTGGAGAAATTGGGTACAGCATTTATGGGAACCTTCTGCGCTATCTTGACAACATTCCTAAAAATCTGAATCGATTCCAGAATGAAACTAGCATTGAAAAAGAGTTTTTAAAAACATTTACAAAACTTTTAAAAAGGTATTAGATCACGGTATCAGAGCAGATAGAAGTCAACATTCATAGAACCCTGATAATCCAAGATGCAGACTAAAAATTAAACACAGAGCTGTTCAAAACAGAATTAATCAAGAGAGCACAAAGGGAAAATTGGGGGAAGATAAAAATATACTGATCATATAATCATATGATATAGTATTAGGTAGCTATTTGATGTCAATTTTTAAAATGTGTAATGGTGTGGGAAAATGCATGTGAAATAATATATTGAGTGAAAAAGATAATACAAAATTGTATGTATAATGTTAACCCCAAATGTATCACAAATACCCACTTAGAACTATGAGCAAAGAATATAACTGGGCAAAAAAAAAAAATAATAATGGTAAAGGAGGTACATTTGAAAATAGTTTTTTAATTAACACCAAAGTATAGGGCTGCCGTACACAGGGCAGCTGGCCCATGTGTTCTGGAATTATGTTTTTAAAAACCTTCAGGTAGGGATAGCCTGTGTTGTGAGCCCTGAGGATGACTACCCCAAAGACATTCAAAGTCCTCTTCCTGCCTTTTCCTATTATAGAATCTGGAAGGATAAAATAACCACCCTCCCAGCTCCCTGGTAATGAGAGCTGTGCTACCATCAAATATAGACCGTGAAATATGTCCCTGGGAAGGGCCTTCCCAAACAAATGATGAAGTCTCACAGGAAGAAAGTTAGGAGGCTTTTCTCCTGCTTTGGACCCACAATATCAACACCGTATGGGTGAGTGCCCTGGTGATTTTGCAACACCCAGAATGTAAGCCAAATGCTGCTTGGCAAAGCTGAAAATCAGAAGACGGGCTCTCCAATGATGTTGAGCACCAGTATCAGGTTGGCTCTGACCCTTGGTTGGTTGGTTTGTTTGTGTTGTTTTGTTTTTGTGGCCTAGACAAATAGACATCTTTTTTAAATGGCTGTGATCAGATTTTTTCTGTTTCCTATAAGCCAGATGCAATCCTAATGATTACAACAAAGAGACAAGAAAACGGATAGTGCTTGAAGAGTATAATGTGGGGCGAGGCAATATAGCAATATGTGATAAAAACTTTTGAATTTCATATGCATATATCTCACCTATATGTATTTATTCTAAGGAAAAAGTTATGGATGTGCATAAAGATTCAAGTATATGAATATAAATTGGACCACTTTTTAAAATCTTTCATATTTTTAAAAAAATTTTAAAGATTTTATTTATTTATTTTGAAAGAGAAAGCATGAGTGGGGAAGGGGCAGAGAGAGGGAAGAGAGAGAGAGAGAGAGAGAGAGAATATCCCAAGCAGGCTCCTCACTGTCAGCACAGAGCCCGATGTGGGGCTTGAACTGTGACATCATGATGCGAGCCAAAGTTGGATGCTCAAACTGACTGAGTCACCAAGATGCCCCATGACCACTGTTAATAACATAAAAAAAAAAGACTCCTTCATGTCCCAACAATGTGTTATTTACATAATTATTATATAATATTTACATAAATTATGACTAATCATCTAATAGAATACCTAACGGTCATTAAAACTCAGGTTGTGTAAATCCACAGGAGGAGTTTTATAATGAGTGTAAGAAGGAAGTTTTTCAAAGAAGTAGGAACCATTTAATATTTTAATGATGGATTTATTAATGTAAAATGTTAATAAATATGAATAGACATAAAATATATTGGCATAATAAATATTAATATAATAGATGCCATTATGTTATATAACAGACATAACTTATGTAATTATAAATTATAAATGTAATTATGTAATCTAAAAATATATAAGACAAGAAATAAATATTGGTAAAGATGCATAGAAAATGGAGCCCTTGTGCACTCCTGGTGGGACTGTAAATTGGTGCAGCTACTATGGAAAACAGTATAAAGGTTTCTCAAAAAATAAAGAATAGGAATACCGTATGATCCACTGATTCCACTATTGGGTATTTAACTGAAGGAAACGAAATCACTAACTTGAAAGTATTTCTACACTCCATGTTCACTGCAGCATTATTTGCATTACTTACAATAGTTAGTATGGAAACAGCCTAAGTTTTCATTGGTGGATGAACACATAAAGAAGATGTGGTTTATGTATATAATGGAATATTATTCAGCCATAAAAAAGAATGAGATCTTGCCGTTTGTGATATCATGGATGGACCTTGAGGGTATTATGCTAAATGAAATAAGTCAGACAGAGAAAGGCAAATACCATATGATCTCACTGATACGTGGAGTCTAAAAAAACCCAAAAAACCTTGGGGCGCCTGGGTGGCGCAGTCGGTTAAGCGTCCGACTTCAGCCAGGTCACGATCTTGCGGTCCGTGAGTTCGAGCCCCGCGTCAGGCTCTGGGCTGATGGCCCGGAGCCTGGAGCCTGTTTCCGATTCTGTGTCTCCCTCTCTCTCTGCCCCTCCCCCGTTCATGCTCTGTCTCTCTCTGTCCCAAAAATAAAATTAAAAAAAAAAAAAAAAAAAAAAAAACGTTGAAAAAAAAAAAACCCAAAAAACCCAAAAAGCCCTATAATCAATAAACAAAAAGCTGGACTCACATATACAGAGAACAGATTGCTGGTTGTCATGTCAGAAGCAGAGGGTGGGTGAGATGAGTGAAAGTGGTCAAAAGACACCAACTTCTAGTTGTGAAATGTCTAAGTCATGGGAATGTAATGTACAGCATAGTAACTGCTGGAGTCAACAATATGTATTGTATATTTAATGTTGCTAAGAGAGTAGATCCCAAAGTGCTCATCACATACAAAAATGTATAACTATGCATGGTGTTGGATGGTAACTAGACTTGACTCACTGTATTATCATTTCACAATATATACATATATATAGGTCATTGTGTTGTATATTTGAAACTAACATGTTATATGTCAGTAATATCTAAATAAAAATGCAAAAAATATGTAATTATACTAATTGGAACAGAAATTTTGGAGGTTCTACTAACCAAAATTATAATCTTTAATCTTAATTTTTTATATTACACTTATATTATGTTTCACGTTTTTTTGGTATTACATTTTTCTGCATTTCCAAAGAAGTTTACATTGATCCCATATTACTTTTTAAGCCAGAAAAAAATTAATATTGTTTAAAAATTTTTAAACCATGCTTAGAACTAGACTTTAATATGAATGTAAAGTCAACAGGGATAAAGTTATTTTTAAGTAGTTTGACATAGCCTTATTGTTAGTTAAATGCATTCTCCTGTGGGAAGACTTAGTCTTCCTTGTGTTTTAGAGTCTAGAAAACTGCAGTTTTGTGTAACTATAAAGTTGGGTCTTGTACATGTTAATACAACTTTCTTGCACACTCCATGGAGTAGAAAGACAGTGGTGTTTAAAAAATTTTTTTAATGTTTATTTTTGTATTTTTGAGAGAGAGAGAGAGAGAGAGAGAGAGAGACAGAGTGCTAGCAGGGGAGGGGCAGAGAGAAAGAGAGGAGAGAGAGAGAGAGAGAGAGAGAGAGAGAGAGAGAGAGAGAATCCGAAGCAGGCTCCAGGCTTTGAACTGTCAGCACCAGAGACCCATGCGGGGCCCGAACGAGATGTGAGATCATTACCTGAGCGAAGTCAGAGGCCCAACCGACTGAGCCACGCAGGTGCCCCAAGACAGTGGTGTTTTAAACATAGCCCTCGGAATCCGGGCATTGGGATTTAAATCTGGATTATTTACATCGTCCATTGCGTTCCCACTAAATCTCTTCGCTCTTTGGCAATTATATTTTCCCATATGTAAAAGGACCCCCTGTGTTATTAAATCATGAGGCAGTCTGGCAAGATGATGTGTTCGGTGACACTATGCCCCTGGCAGAGGGTACAGCTGAAGTGCTCTCCTTTCATTTGAACACACATTACCTTGCTCACCTCCACAACTCCGTAAAAGGCAGATAAGCAACAGATGTTACCGTTACAAACAGCTGTCAGATGAAGCGGCAGAATGAAAGGGGGGAATTGGGATGAGGTAAGTGGATTTGCAGATCACGTGGGAGGAGAAGCTTTCAGAACCAAGGATGAATCCAGGGTTATAGTATCAGGTAAAAATGTGCTTGCTCAACATTCCAGAGAGGGAACTCCTCCGCTGCCTGACTTCTCAAGGCAATTCAAGGCCAACTTCTAGGGTGGGATGAAAGGCTGCAGCTCACATGACTTCTTTATAGGGTAGGAATGACATGCCACATAGAGAAAAACCCAAGAAGAGACCTGTATTAACACCTTTTTCTTCCCCGGATAGATTTCTAGGCTTTCCCACTGAAAAAGGAGTCACCATCAGCACGATTCTTGGGCCCGGTGAGTTCTTTATCCACTGCAAGTCTAACTTAACTCCAGCTAACTTTTCTTTTCTTTCTTTCTTTCTTTCTTTCTTTCTTTCTTTCTTTCTTTCTTTCTTTCTTTCTTTCTTTCTTTTTTTAGAGAGCAAAAGAGTGTGTGCATGTGAGAGTGGGAGAGGGCAGAGGGAAAGAGAGAGAATCTCAAGCAGGCTCCATGCTCCTCACAGACCCTGACACAAGGCTTGATCCTACAGTCCTGGGATCATGACCTGAGTCTAAATCAAGAGTCAGAACCTCAACCGACTGAACTACCCAGGCGCCTTTTAGCTCCAACGAATTTAACATCCAAGGCTAACTGGGATGGAAGGAGAGGAGATTCTTTCCAGTTCTGTCTCTCTCTCTCTTTTTTAAAAGTAGTTGCAGAAAAGCACAGACTAGAGAAAAGATATAGAAATGTAGAAATGGTTACAGTGTACTCCTGAAAAATGTCAGGACTGTGCATTCTCTCTGCACACCCCCACCCCCCTTAATGCCAACTTGGGTGGGAAAATGTATACACTTTCTGAGGGCTTTTTCATTTTTAAAAAAAATCCTGGCATTTTACCCAAGTAGCTTCAGGATTTGGGCACTAGGCAAGTATTATGATTCTAGTTACATGCTAATCATATCAATTTTCACACTTGTGTTGAAAAGATACGAAATTATGTTTGAAGACTGGTTAAAAATTCAGGAGAGTCATTCTGAGAATTGAGTTTACCAAATGAAATGGGCCAAATGATACTCATTTCTTTAAAATTGTGACTGAACTTCCTCTTTTTGCAGAAATTCTGAGGGAAAACGTCGTCTAGTTTCTCAATCCCATTTCTCAGTGCAAAAGACGCTGAAGTTCCCTTCTGGATTCCCTCTCAGAGGTGGTTGAACTTCAGCCAGAGCTCACCTGGGCATTGTTATGAGCAAATCCCTCACTATCAAGTCATTTGGGGCATAAGGTGTCTCATGCATTGACTCTAACTTTCTGTGCACCGTGCTCCGAGCCCAGAATTTTATGATGACTCAAACATTAGCTCTGTGGTCCAGCTTATGACCCATGTCTGAAACTCTGTGCAGCCCAGCAAGATCCCACAGGGCAGTTTAACACCACCACCACCCCCCATCATCACTTTCTGACTCCAGTAAAAGTTTAATAGTGTCTAAAATACCAAGATATGTTTCAGCTGGTAAAACTGAAAGCCAACAGCAATTTTTGTTTTAAAGCCGATCACTTGATGAAAACCCACACTTCCACATGTCTTTTCTCATCTTTCTACTACCATCTACTATTCATACCGTTTGCTAGACTAATATTTTAGGATTGACTTAAAGTGCTGGAATATGAGCTCTCATTTTCATTCACTATACATTAAACTAAACCCTAATAAAAGAAACCAGAGCTCCATAGAGACATGGTTGATTCCAAGACTGAAACCAAAAAAAAAAAAAAAAAAAAAAAAAGTACATGATAGATCTGGAATATTTTGTGGTACCAGAAAATAAGGAGGTACTCAAAAATGATGGGAATATGTCAAAAGGATACTGGAGTCAATTTGAAGGAAATCCCAATGGCCAAATATGGGACAATTCATGCAATCAATCAATCAATCAATAGTATAGTCAGTAGTGGCTCGGACTAGGCATTAGCTTCCCTGCCCTGGCAGGGCAGCAGGCCCGGGTCTGGGACCTAAGACAGCTCATTGTTTGGTGGCCTGAGGGCAGGGCTGAAGTCCCCAGTTGGGTGAGGCCACTAGTTTTGATCCACAGACAAGGGAAGCCATGGGTGCTGCTCTCCGTTCAAGTGCGACTGGGTATAGGGCTGTTGGATGGGTGTCCAGCTTCCAATATGCTCTGGTTAGGTTCCCTGGTTGGACAGGTCAAAGGTCGTATTGCTGTATTCAGTGGTAAACGGGTTTACAGATTAGATTCCCTGCTCAGGTGCAGTGGGAGAAGAAGCAGCTCTAAAACCAGTAAAGCTCCATGGTTTCTTATGTTAACTCAATCCAACCTACAATGCAAGTTTCCTGGCCAAAGAGGGCCGCTAGTTTTGCTCTGTATAAACTATCGGTTCTGTCTACCCTTGTTTTGGCTGGAGGACCACTGGGCTGCACAGCTTCCAGGTGTTTACACTGGCCCTTGTGGTTAGATGGGGCTGGAAGCCTCTACAGTAGGTGGGGCTGTGTCTCAGCCCCCTTGTCTGGGCCAGAGGAGATGCTCCAGGCTACTCTCAATTTCCCAGATAGGCTTGCCCACTGGAGAGGGGTCAGGAGCTACCCTCAGCCTTGGCTATGAATTAATCTCCTGCCTGTGGGAAAGCCCATTGCTGGCTTTCTCTGGGTATGACCAAAATATTATTTATCAGAGGTCACAGATACACAATGCCTATTGTCAAACATCGAAACGCAGTTGTTTTAGGTATTTTGTCCATTGTTCCAGCTGTTTATGGTGGAAGTATAAACCCGAGTTCTGGTCTTTCATTAAGGCTATAGATTAAAGTCTCCTATATTTCTTTTGACTTGATAAATTATGTTTCACAAACTCACTGTTTCCTAAACCCATTTTTTCACCAGATTGACCTGTGTTTTATAGGCTGCACAGGCTTTCTGCTTCCCTTTTATGATTCAATTTCTTACAGTAAGACCTAAACAAGCTTGTGAAATAAATAATGAATAAAACGTTGAAGTGCTCTCAAGGTCAAAGTGACATTAAATAAGCATAAAGATGGGCTGCATCTTTTTTTTATTAAAAATGTTTTTAGTTTATAATTTATTTTGGGAGAGAGAGAGAGAGCAGGGGAGGGACAGAGAGAGAGGGGGAGAATCCCAAGCAGGCTCTGCACTGTCAGTGCAGGGCACAGTGCAGGGTTTGAACTCACAAATCGAGAGATCATGATCTGAGCCCAAATCAAGAGTCAGGTGCTTAACTGACCGAGCCACCCAGGCACCCCAAAGATGAGCTGCATCTTGATGGCCCGATAACCAAACTGTTGTCCAAAAAGGGAATTCTTTCCTCTCATGCAGAATTTTATGAGTACTCTCTAAGCATTTGGAAGGAAAGAGTTAATTAAACAAGAAATGGTTCTGGACCATTTTTGACTACTAAGACTTCTAACATCAGTAAAGTCATATCTAAGATAACAGTAGCCAAATTAAATAATCAACACACTAACATTCTGTATCAGAAAAAAGAAAATAATATATATCTTGTAGAGGTAATAATGATGTTAAGTGCGTTTATTTCAATCCATGCTTAAAAACCTTTTAAGATCCTCCCATGTCCTCAAGACGGTTGGGATATTTTAGTATCTGGCTGAATTCTATTCTCCTAGACACTACTCTTTTTTCTTTCCAAGTTTATGGAGAGATTACTGACATATACTATATGTAAGTTTAAGGTATACAAAATCATGATTTCATACCTGTATATATTACAAAATGATTACCACAGCAAGCTTAGTTAAACCTCCATCCCCTCACATAACTACTGTTTTGTGTGTGTGTGGTGATAATATTTAAGTTCTACTCTCTCAGCAACTTTCAAATATATAATGCACTATCGTTCATTGCAGGCACCACGCTGGGCACCGGATCCCCAAAACTCATTCATCTTATGGCTAAGGAGTTTGTATACCTTGACTACCAACTCCCCACTTCCTCCACCCACCCCAGTACATGGCAACTGCCATTTCACTCTCTATTTCTATTATTTCAGCACTTTTAGATTCCATGTGTAAGTGAGAACATATAGGTTTTGTCTTTCTCTGATTTATTTCACTTGGCCTAATGTCCTCAAGGTCCATCCATGTTGTCACACATGACAGGATTTCCTTCTTTTTTGTTGTGGACTTATATTCCACTGTGTGTGTGTGTGTGTGCGTGTGTGTGTGTGTGTGTATCTCACAGCTTTTTAATCCATTCATCCATTGATACACACTTAGGTTGTTTCCATTTCTTTTTTTTTTTTTTCCTGTTTTCCTTTATTTTTTAAAGAGAAAGAGAGTGCATGGGGGAGGGGAGGGACAGAGAGAAAAGTGGAGTGGGGGAAGGAAAGAATCCCAAACAGGCTCTGGGCCATCAGCTCAGAGCCCCACTTGAGGCTCAATCTCATGAACCCCTCATGAATCTCATGTCCCAAGGGGAGGGACAGAGAGAAAAGTGGAGTGGGGGAAGGAAAGAATCCCAAACAGGCTCTGGGCCATCAGCTCAGAGCCCCACTTGAGGCTCAATCACATGAACCCCTTGAGATCATGGCCAGAGCCAAAGTCAAGAGTTGGATGCTTAACCGACTGAACCACCCAGGCACCCCTTATTGACCATGTGTTCTTATGTTGAGTTTCTTGGTCATGAGTAGCAGAGAATGCAGGTATGAGGAAAAGAGAGAATTGTGGTAAGAAAGGTAATCTGAAACTTGTCACATGACCTTAGGAACTTAATTAGATTAGTCAGCAAGCTAAACTGGGCCATTATCCATTCTAAGGTCGGGGCATTCAATTATAACTGCTCACAATCCATGTACGATTCAGTAGTCAGGGCTGAAATCAGTGAAATGCAGGAAGTAACATCCAAATACCAAGATCTTATTGAAGAATTCTCTGTCTGTGCTGATTTAAAATCTTTATCTGAAAGCATTCATGATAATGACTGACATGGAGTAGATACTTAATATATGTTGGCTTACCTTTGTGAAATGGGAAATATAAGACTAACAGGACCAAGAGCCAGCTTGTGTACTCTTGAGCAAATCACTTAACCTCTTTGATCTTTAATTTCTTTATGTAAAATTTATACGACGAGAGCCCTTCATGCTAAGATAGCTGCAATGCAAAGCGTTACAATTTCTATACACTGACTAGCCGTTCAGTACAACTCTCAAGTGTGATTGAAAACTATCTCAACTATCTATGCTTGTATTCAACTCAACAGGCATAAAGCACTGCGTTATGTAGGGGGAGGTTCCAAGATGACTAAGACACAGCCTCTCCTCTCAAAGAAACTTCTGGAGCATAAGACCCCTATCGTTAGGCACTTCTTTTACTCCAGGCCCTGGACTACATCACTTCACTTCCTTACATGTTTACAGCAACACAGTGGTTAAGTTACTAACATGACAAGGACGCAGAAGCCATTCGGAAAAGTCAAAGAGGAGGACTATAGTCACACCTTACACAAACAGCAGGTAATGGAATAGCGACTCCAGACCCTGAGTGCCTCAGCACAGCAGCACTGCGTCCTTTCTCACGCACTGCTTTACTTCAAGGCAGAAAGGGCAAGTACTAAGAGACTCCTCTAACAAAATGCTCAAGAGTCCCTGAGAAAGAAAGAAAGACTTCGTTTTTGTAAGTGGCATTTGAATTGAAATTGTAATATGAGTAAGATGATGTCAAAATAGTCCCATGTCAAAAGAGCTGGGTCAAAGTGGCTGTTCACAATATGCTATGTGTCCCCATCGTCGGTCAAGGAAGAAAACAAGATCCACTAGATGAGGACAGGCAGTCTCTGCGGGAACTGGGTTGAGTGATAGACGAGAAATTTGGGACATGATGCAAAACCTAGATGTAGTAATTGGTCCCCCAATTACTGACAGGGAAATGGATCTAAACGACACTTAGAACCATTTCGTGGAAGAGCTACTGCTGTTTGGTATTTTCCGGTTAGTCAGAACTGTACCTCTTTGCCTTTGTAAATGTTTTCACCGTGCTTAGAATATACCTCCTCTTTAGTTTTGTGTGTTAATGCTACCCACTCAATACAAATTATGCCTGCTCCATGAGGTTTTCCCTATACAGCCATCCTCTGCCCGGGTCTTTCTTACCTAAATGTCTGCACTCTGTAATCAAGTTTTTAAGAAAGTGATTTTAAGTTTTCAGAAAAGTCACAAAGACATTATAGAGAATGCCTGCATGCCTGTCTCTCAGTGTCCCTGAAGATTAACTCTTAAATAACGGTGGCATATTTGTCCAAACTAAGAAATTAACAAAGTTATAATACCATTCACTGAATGACAGACTTGATTCAGTTTCCACTGGTTTTTCCACTAACATCCTTTTCTGTTTCAGAATCCAACCCAGGATACTACATTGCATTTAGTAGCCACACCTTTTTTTTTTTTTTTTTTAATTTTTTTTTTAACGTTTGTTTATTTTTGAGACAGAGAGAGACAAAGCATGAACGGGGGAGGGGCAGAGAGAGAGGGAGACACAGAATCCGAAGCAGGCTCCAGGCTCTGAGCCATCAGCCCAGAACCCGACGCGGGGCTCAAATTCACGGACCGCGAGATCGTGACCTGAGCCGAAGTCGGACGCTCAACCGACTGAGCCACCCAGGTGCCCCAGTAGCCACACCTTTTAAATCTTACGTTGTTAGTTGTGACTCGTTTATCGTTTTTTGTCTTGCATTTGAATAATATGTAGACATTTATCCATCTACCAAACTACTGTTACCTTGAAGGTAGGAGTCCTGACAGGTCTGATTCATTTTGCTACCCTGAAGTGACTTGAACTGATTATATACTTCATAAATATTTTTAAACTTGTATATAAAATAAATTGTAGAGAAAACATATCATTTCTTTGCATTCTCTGCGATTTTCTTCACCCTCATTGGCCCTTCATCTGCTGGTTGCTGTTCAGTGCACCAGCTTCTAAATGTTGCATGCCCAGGCCTCAGACTTTGGACCACCTTTCTTTTCCTCTGATGTTGTAGGTGACAGTAGGAAGAGCTCATGCAGTCTTGAGGCATTAAATACTTCCAATATATTAAAAGTTCTAAATTATACCTCTCACCCAGACCTCTTTCCTAATATCTGGACTTACGTAGCAGCTGCCTTCATGACCTCTAGGTTTGCATGTCTAATTGATGTTTTGAAAGCAACGCCTCCAAAATGCAGCCTTTCCCCCAGCAAGGCCTCCTGCTCCAGCATTTACCTCCACTCTAGTCAATAGAGCTCGATTTACTCAGGTCAAACACCTGGGAGTCTCCTTCCCACTCTTACATCCACCTCCGGCCTCTCAGGAAACATTGCTTCAGAAAGGTTTAACGTTCTGAATGATTTGCCCAAAGGTCAAAGAATGGCATGAGAATCAGACTCAAATCTAGGCTTTTTTTCTTCTTCTTCGTCTATCATCCTGTAGCTACCTTGGGCATTAGAAGCCATGGCAAGAAATTAAGTTGGTACATTTGGGTCCATCTCAGAGGATCTGGGAGAGGGAGGGCTAAAGTCAGCCCCAGGACGTGTGCCAAGCACATGAGCGAAGGTAGGAGGACTGTAAGCACCAGAAGTTGGAGCGAGATCGAGCCCCAAATCTGGAGAAATAGCTAAGAACTGAGTGACTTAAACTGGCAGGACATAAAAAACAGAGAATAGATATGATGCTCTAGGGGCTCCTGGGTGGCTCA
Organism: Neofelis nebulosa; assembly: GCF_028018385.1. Classification (NCBI taxonomy): domain Eukaryota; kingdom Metazoa; phylum Chordata; class Mammalia; order Carnivora; family Felidae; genus Neofelis; species Neofelis nebulosa. The sequence goes on along the minus strand of NC_080787.1, from coordinate 132,598,812 downwards.
TTCGGTGAAGCTTCTGACTCTTGGTTTCAGCTCAGGTCATGATCTCAGGTCTCCTGAGTTTGAGCCCCGCATTGGGCTCTGTGCTGATGCCATAAACCCTGCCTGGGACTCTCTCTCTCTCTCTCTCTCTCTGCCCCTCCTCTGCTCATGCTTGCTTTCTCTCGGAAAAAAAAAAAAAGGTACAATGCTCCAATAACCATGAACAGAGATCTCAATCAGGGATTTTGTCTTAATATCCTCTTATTCATCAAATAGGTGCCGCGCACTGTCATAAGCACAAGAGGCATAGCAATGGGAAAGAGAAATGAGGTTCGTGCTTTCATGTTTTTCCCATTTTAGCGACAGAAGATAGACAATAAACAAGTAAGTAAACCAGAAAGGCAAGAGTTTTCAAATAAAGATAAGTGCTATGAAGAAAATAAAGCAGGGTGAGGCACTGGTAAGTAAAAAGGTCAGGGAAGGTCTCAAGGGAAGGTTCTCGGGGAAAGTTTCTGAGGAAATAACATTGGACCCGAGCCATGAAGATTGAATTGAGACTATTTCAGATAGAAGGAACGGCAAGTATAGAAATAAAGTTTAAACATAAAAAAATAAAAAATGAAATAAAATAAAATAAAATAACTTAGAATGTTATGGGAAAACTAATAAGACCATTGTGGTTGGAGAATAGTGGGGAAGTAGAGTATGAGTTAAAACGAGTGAGATGAATCTAATGGAAAATACGTAAGGATTCCATCTCAATTTATCAACATTTTGCAACTTGAGCTGAACATCTGGTTGGGATGGAAATGGAATGGCTGAGCTAAATCTTGATGCTAACTAGCATATGTGACCAAAGTAAGTGGTAAAATATAATTAATGATAGTCCTATCTACCTTACTCCAAGACAACAGTTAGTCTCAGCAAAATCTATCTTAATCCTTATATCAGAACAAAGGGTCAGAACCTAAGAATGCCCTTCTTTAATGACACTCTTCACCACTGGTAATGAAATTGCTGTTTCAGGCTAATAACTTTGTAATTATTGGCATTAAACACCTGATACATATTTCTTAAGTGGATGTATGAAAGTAGGTAGTTAGTTTCAGGAAAAAAAAAAGAAATCACATTATCTTTCTTCTCCTAAGAGCTTAGTGCATACCATGGAAGTCAGAACAACGTGACTTAGATGTCTTCTCTGAGCTAGTGGCCCCATGCAGCATGCTTCAATTGCTAGCTGGCTCCCCGCCCCCTCTCTTTCTCTCTCCCTCTCCCTCTTCTCCCAAACTCCCTCCCACCCCCCTCTCTTTCTCTCTCCTCTCCCTCTTCTCCCAAACTCCCTCCTCGTTAATCCTATGATGAACATTAAATCTATAAAGCTGAAGTACCAACCTGTGCTTGTCACAAATCTGAATTCTGGGAGCAAAGGAACCTAGAAGGCAAGTCTGCATCATGGAATTATTCTACTGCTTTAAAAATGCTGCTTCAAATTACTCAGATTTCAATCTCTCAGTTTTTCTCTTCCGTTTGTAATTACCATTAGGATTCCATCAACAACAAAATTTTAGCCAATTACACTACTGAGTGCTGGGTTAAAAAAAAAACAATTACAGATGGCAATCTATTTTGCAAATCTCTTCTATAAAAATAAAATAATTCATTAGGTTGGTTTGCTGGTCAGACAAAAGAATTAAAGCCAAGGAGTTTGAGGTTTGTTTCTTATTTAGCATTGGTCAGTTGCACACAAGAAAACTGGCAGGAAAAGCTTCCATTTGTTGAAGGTTGCCAAATAAAGTCAATTTACTTCCAGAATAACCTTGAAAATGTTCTAATTTTCTGCAGATATGGTTTTGCTGAAAAGTGGTTGGCCTTTAGTTGGGGTCTTTCTTTTAAATATCTTGCCTTTTTCTTGTGTCTTATTAGAGATTACAATCTTTTTGATAAAGTGACATAAATCTCAGTTTCTATCGTAGATCAGCACATGTTACATCACTCAATTCTGTAAATGATCAGAGTCAGCAGGAAGAGGAAACCTATGACACAGTTGCCATCTAAAGTGCCCGTCGAAAACATCACCGTCCACATGCTTACAAGTTTTCTTCTGTTGAAGATTATTCTTCGAAAGATTCAAAAAGGGGAAATAGCACACACTGCATGGCCCAGCAGTATGGAGTGGGCTTGGCACATCTGGGTCATGTAGGATCGTATTGCAACAATATCTTGTTGAACGTTGTGCATGTGTGCCCACAAATGCACCTGAGCGCGCGCCTCCCCCAATTTCATGCATTTGTCAATTCGTAGCCATAAAACGGACTGGGCCTCAGTGAGATTGCTATTCGCTGTTTACCCAGTAGAATAGGATAAGCCTAATAGAATTACCCTTGAGGTGATATAATTTTCTATGGGTATTGTTTTTAAAAATCGTTAATAACAGGGCATTTAGAATTTTATAGTAGTTTTCTTTAACTAAATGTATTTACCTATTACTTATGCACCGATCGACACACTGAATTTAATAATTTCAATGATCGTAGGTAATTTAAGTAATGCTCTTTGACCAATGAGCACCATACTCTCAAGTGTTGTGTCACTTATGTGACAGTAGATGCTTCCAACCCCTTATTCTGTGTCACGTGAAAGTTCCGTTTCAGATTGAGATTTCCAGCAATAGTATAAGAAAATCTTAAGTGAATGCCCAAAGCATTAGTTATCTTTAAAAAGCCAAACTGAAGTTTATGGAGGAAAAATAAGTCAGCATTTAATGGATGGAACAGAGAGTGGAAACATCTGACAGAACAGTAGGAAACTTTGTACTGTTTTGAATGCCTCACCACTACTCATACCATCTGTCATGCATTTCTCATGAAATAAACAGTTTTCAGAAGTGTTTTGTCCAGGGACGACACATTTTACATTTTATTGATTTATTTGTTCTTTGGGGACTGTGCTTAAGAAAATCACTTGTGAGAGAGATATTTTTATACTAATAGCTACTAGTTTTTTATTTGAACGTATCTATTGAGGATCTGGGGTGTGGATACATAATACAATAGATAGATGGAATGGGAAATGTGTGGGGGGGGGTGGCCTCAAAAGAAAGGAAGTTTTGCCAAGAGCAAATGCTGAATTTCCTGCCGTTTTTATTCCCCCAAACCAGAGTTGCTGAGGAAAGTCTGGCGGATAGAAGGACGGGGAGGGGGGAGATAGCTCTTCTCCAGGGGGGGTCTCCTTCATACAATTCTTGTACTGTTGCCACAATCTGGCCCTATTTTTATGCCAGGGAAGACATGCCATTTGCCTCATTAGTTGCAATTTTCATACTATGTCTCAGTTGATTAATACAAGACTCTTCTCACCATTCCATCCTTGAAAATGAAGGTTTCTTAAATAGTTACCATTTCCTTAGTGGTCCAGGGGCCTTTCCCACAGCAGTCCAATAACACCCTTGACTTTGACCGTGGGTGGCTTATCATATGTTTTACCATTATATTGCCAGGATTGCTTCTATTTCATAATTCCACCTTAGTTTTTTTTTTTTTTCCTTTTGTTTCTTCTATCCTACACATGCTATTTTCTCATACTGAGAAGATGGATGTTGTGATATTTGGTTCTGAATACAGTCTCAGGTTCAGTGTAGCTCTGTGGGCTTGGAAAAATTACTTAACCTCTTGTTCCTTCAACTGTAAAGAGGCGATATGGTGATGTGTGCTCCTCAGGGCTCCGGTGAAGGTTGAATGAGATAATATATTTAGAGCATCTGGTTCATATTAGGAAACAAACGTTTATTCCCTCCCACACTTATTTCCTCTGTTTCTTTAATCATTATTCCCATCACTATATCCGTCTTTCCTGTGATGTCTCTCATCCATCAGCTTTCCTCCTCCCCGGCATCCGTGGCACTGCCTTTGTCCTTCTTATGGGTTGACGACAGGACAGAGGTGCTGTGTGCTGAGGGTATGCACTCCCCCCGTCTATTATGCTATGTTCAAAAACAATCCCCAGGCTCCACAAGTCATACTTCATAGAGCAATGAAAGTAGCAGGAGTTCTAAAACACCAAGAGATTCTGGCCTTTTCTCATACTTTACACATTTGATTTATCTTTCATCTACATAGTTCTTTTTTTTTTAAGCTTATCTATTTATCTTGAGAGAGGCAGAGAGGCCATGAGCAGGGGAGGGGCAGAGAGAAATGGAAACAGAGAATCCTAAGCAGGCTCTGTGCAGTACCACGCGTGAGCCCCACGTGGGGCTCGAACCCGTGAAACCACGAGATCATGACCTGAGCTGAGATCAAGAGTCAGACACTTAACCAACTGAGCCACCCAGGCATCCCACATCTCCATACTCTGAGTGTCTTCTAAGTTCCAGCCGTATTTTGTTGCTCTCTTCTTTTGTTTCCCTATCCTCGTATCTCTCATAGCCTCACTATTCCTTTACTTTCCTTGAATGCCTCTTTTCCCTTGGACTGTCCTCCATTTGCAATTAACAGTGATTTCTTCTGATTAAGTGCAGTGGCCTGGCATCTCTAAATTTAGTTGCCCCATTCTGGTATTAGCACTCATTACTGGTCTTGCTGTTTCATCTGTTCTGTGCTGGCACCTGTTTCTTCCCATCTCTTACGCTTCCCATCTCATACACGGTGTAGCTGTAAATTATTGTACCTCTTGATTGGAAACATCTTTCGCAAACTTTTTTTCTCCCCCTTTTTTCCTGGCACTAAAAAAGAAAAAAAAAATCTGAAACTCCACCTTTTTTCCATTTGATTTGCTATAATGTTGTATTAGTCAAGGATCTCCAGAGAAACGGGACCAATAGGGTATAGAGAGATATTCAGAGGAGGAGATTTATGATGGAAACTGGCTACTGTGAATATGGAGGCCAAGAAGTCCCTCAATCTGCCATCTGCAAACTGAAGAACAGAAAATCTAGTGCTGTAATTCAGTCTGAGTCCCAAGACCTGAGAACAGGGGGTCATTGTATAAGTCCTGGAGAACCAGGAGCTTGGATGTCTGAAGGCAGGAAAAGATGAACGCCTTTTGCCATATGAGGAAACAACAAGTCTGATGCCTGGAAGAGGGCCCTCACCCGACCACGCTGACCTCGGACTCCAGCCTCCAAAACTGTGAGCAATAAATTTCTGTGGCTTATAAGCTACTCAGACTGTGGTATTTTGTAGTAATTTGTTATAACAGCCAAACAGACTAAAACAGAGGCTTTCTTCCTGGAAGCTCCCATAGAGCTTTCTGGTCTTTCCCTCCCTCGTTTACCTTATAACAGTAACTATAATTATACGTCAAAATCCCATTTTAATTCTTGCTCTCTTGTTCAGAAACTTTCCATGTTCCTCAGTTGGTTCAGTTGTTCAGCAGGTTGGTCTCCCTGCCCTCAGTCCTGCCTGACATTAATCCATCCACCCGTCACAGCGAGATGAGATTTCCCAGAGAAGAATTTGGAGTCTTTCCACCTACTGCTCCAAGACTTCAGTGCTTTTCTATTCAGGATATCATGAGTGGCGACAGTCAGGGATCTGCAGTGGTCCAGCATTACACCCACAGTTCCAAGCAAAACTTACACTTTATCCTTATTGGGTCTTTTGCCTCTTTTTTCAAGAGGGTCCTTCCCCTTGAAACATTTGACTACTTTCCTCCTACCCTGCTTCCCAATCTCAGTTTATTGAACCCCTATCTATCCTTGAAAAAGAATCCAGACAAAATTCCACCTTCTCCATGAAGCCGTCCCAGTATTTTATTGGTTGATCTGAAGTAGAATGCTTTGCTATCTGTGTTTTAAATGCAAGACTTTGTAAGGCTCTAGATCTACCAGCGAAGCTAGCCCTTTATCTTGCACTTAAAATTGTTCTCTCATTGAGAGACTCCATCAGTTATAATCTTCTCACTTTATTTTCTGTAGCTCTTGTTTCATTCTTCCCTGAAATGTTAATCAGGCATATCTTTTGGGGGAAAAAAAAAGGTTGAAGTACCATGGTACATTGGGTTCACGATGGCCAGTTGAGAGCTGGGAGTTAGAAAGTAGGGAATGGTGGGGTGCCTAGGTGGCTCAGCTCTTAGTTTTGGTTCAAGCCATGCTCTCATAGTTCGTGGGTTCGAACCCCACGTGGGGCTCCACGCTGACCGTATGGAGCCTGCTTGAGATTCTCTCTCCCTCCCTCCGTCTCTCTCCCCCTCTCTTGCTCTCTCTCAAAAATGAATAAATAAACTTAAAAAAAAGAAAAGTAGGAAATGCTAAGTGAGCAACAGATGTTAACGGAATGGATAAATACATTAAAATGATACACTTGTGTTTTATTTCCTTTTACTCTATTCTTCACGCTGCAGCCAGAGTGATCTTTCATTTGCTGGTGCTGCTTCCCTGCTTAAGCCTTTAAAGTCTTGCCTTTGTTCTTAGGATGTGTAAGTTCTTAAAAGTTCTTTTCATGCTCTGGGTCCAATTTACCTTTGTAGCCTCATTTCTCCACTCCACTCGTCTCCTCATGTTATTTTTTGAAGAGTCTTTATTCTCTCTGTGCCTTTCTAGATGCTATTGCCTCTGTAGGACATAATCTTTTTTTTTTTAATGTTTATTTATTTTTGAGAGAGAGTGAGAATGCGAGAGGGAGAGGGGCAGCGACGGGGGAGAGAGAGAATCCCAAACAGGCTCTGTGCTGTCAGTGCAGAGCTTGATGTGGGGCTCGTACGCATGAATTGTGAGATTATTACCTGAGCCCAAATCAAGAGTTGGACGCTTAACTGACTGAGGCACCCAGACGCACCAGTAGTCCATAATCTGCCTGTTCCTCAGCCACTCTCATTTCCCAGCAAATTTCAACTCATTCTTGGATCTCAGCTTAAACATATTTTTTTCCTGGGACACTCTCTGTGACTCTTCACGACTAGGACAGGTGCCCTCCAGAGATTCCCTTGTAGCTACCATGCTTCTCCAGCATTGATCTGTGTTATTTCCAAGTTATCAGGCGAATCCCTCACTTGATTAATTGTGGAAGTGCAGGGCTGTGCCTGGCTTGTATCCCAGTTGTATCTCTCTTTGTAATATATCAGTATGTGTGTGAATATACATATACGTGAATATGTACTAAATAAGATGACGGATAGGATGAGCGACAGGCTGGATTGTCAAAATATGTCACAGACCGAATATTTCAAAAAGCCACCTAACATATCCTGCCTTACAAATTGGATCCTTGATAAACTTTCACTTCTCATCTGCATAAAATGTCTTCCTGACTCCTTCCTTTTTTTTTTTTAACGCTTATTTATTATTGAGAGACAGAGAGACACAGAGTGTGAGCAGGGGAGGGGCAGAGAGAGGGGGAGACACAGAAAGTGAAGCAGGCTCCAGGCTCTGAGCTGTTGGCACAGAGCTCGACACGGGGCTCGAACTCACAAACTGTGAGATCATGACCTGAGCCGAAGTCGGTCGCTTAACCAACTGAGCCACCCAGCTACCCCTTGTTGACTCCCTTCTGACTTCCGCCTTCAGAATTATTTTTCATACTAGTCTCCTCCTAATAGTGTTCCTCACTTTGACAGAATAAGTGTATTTTTCTTGGGACTTAAGACATCCATTTTACATAGTATCCTCAGCAAATCTTGCTTTCACATTTGTTTTATGATTTCAAGTAAACTACTCTATCACACTGATATCTTTACATTACTTTTTCCACCTTCTATTCTTGTTGTTGATATTATTATTATTATTACTAATTTCACTCCTGTAAGCTCTCTGTAGCCTGAAGCCCAATAGGAGGGCTTGGAACTCATTTTCTTCCTCATAATTAAGAAAAGTGTGAAAACTAGACCATGGTTCCCATGGGTCATTCTTGTGTTGAGGTTCTCAGTGAGTTTGTGAAGGAAGGCATTCAGTTGCCAGCAGAAATAAACTAATATAAAAATAGCAGAGTACTCCAAAATATAAATAACAATATACTTATTGGCCATTTTTGCTGATTTTCATCAATCTTCTGGCCGATTAGCCTAGAAACTTGAGGAAGTCAGATGTCTTAATACCTTATCTTTCAAAATGCTGGATGACACCTTTGATAAACTATGCGACAAGTATTCAATGTTCAGTAGAAGCATGCAAGTCTAGCCTAGCCCACATAATAAGGAGGTGCTGTGACTCCAATGGCTCAACATTCTTCGTCCTACTCCCTATCCAGTTTACTAGTTCATCCTCCACCAACAAGTGTCCCATCCCTGCCCCTCCTCCACGTACTTGCATCTCTAGCTTTTTGCCTTTCACTTCATCTACAGGCTCATGGTATATCTCTTGCTTTCTGGGTTAACAAACAAGAAAGGACGGCAAGGTTATTCAGTTTCTCCAACTGGACATAAGAGTTATTCTGGGGCCTGTTTGTTGCCTCCTTGGATCTGGCTCCAGAGAGACCAATGCCGGTTGTTATCCCGAACGTGTAATCCTTGTGGAAATGGGAAGGGTGAGATGCTTGAATTTTAGTCAATGCCACTATTCTACGCTTGAAAGCATGCAGTTCCTGAACCCACCCCAGTTTTCAGGAGAGGTGTTCTTCCCTAAGATTTGTGATACAATTGAAAAACTTCGTGCTCTTCTAGACACTGTCATGTCTTTTTGAAAAATAGTAACTGTCTGGTAATGCTACTTTTATAATTCCAAAATAAAAGTCATAAAAAATACCACCTACATACACATAGATTCAAAAAAATCAATATAATATGCAAACTAATATAAAAGATATAATAGAAAAATTATTTAAAAATGTTTTAATGTTTATTTATTTTTGAGAGAGAGAGACAGAGAGAGAGAGAGAGAGACAGAGTGCAAGTGGGGGAGGGGCAGAGAGAGAGAGAGACACACACACAGAATCCGAAGCAGGCTCCAGGCTCCGAGCTGTCAGCACAGAGCCCGATGCGGTGCTCGAACTCACAGGCTGTGAGATCATGACCTGAACCGAAGTCGGACACTTAACCGACTGAGCCACCCAGGCATCCCTAGAAAAATTATTTATGAGACTAGTACAGATTTCATTGTGTAAATGTTTAGTTAGGAATGAGCACTCTAGAAGACTTAATAGTCAGATGTAGTCTGATGGTTGTATCTGTGGACCAAACCAACTTGTATCTTCAGAGATACTGAAGATAACTGTAGATAACTGCCTACAAAGGCAAACAGTTAGAGGTGTGTTTTATCCGGAGACTCAAACAGCATAGAAGTGGAACTACTGTCAGAATGTAATTTTGAAGAAACAGTGATAAAGTCCAAAGAAAACAAAACACAGTCTTCTTCCTGGGAAATGTAGTGTTGCTCTATAAAATGGAATCAGCTTCTAGACCCAGGTAATATAAATAGGTTTTTAACTTATACAAATACTTTCTGGGACATTGACAAGTTATGTTAGATGCAAGACAGTTATTATTGTCTGGACTGTCTCCTGTCTTGTTGGGGCATCTGGCATTCCTGGATCAGGTCAAAGCTTCTTCATCGTGGTGGTAACCCAAAAATGCAACCCCTCCCCCATTTATAAAAGGACACCGAGAAAATGGTAGAACCCCCATTGAGAACCCCTGCTCTAAACTACCCATCTGTCATGGAATGTGGACAGAGAAGAAGTTGGCAGAGATAGTGGGGGTGTGAATTGATGTGTGTTACATACTGTCTGCAATGTCTGGGAAGGAATTTTACATTTTTAGCTTCATCTTCAAAATCAGAGGTTAAGTAACTTACCCAAGTTTACACAGCTAGTAATGAGCTGAGTAGAGCTTGATCCCATAGTTGGTAGCATTCTTGGCTCTCTGGATGTACAGAAAACTAAGAAATGGCTGAAGTGCACCCACAGCAGGACGGAGCCCCTTCGTGGAAATTTCAAGGGGGTTCCCAGCTGAGCCATGCCAGCTGAATAAAAGGGCAGGCCAGGAAGAGACTGCCAATCAAGCTATTTCACCAGCTCCAGCTGAGTGAGGTCCTGTCCCACCACTGTGCAGCAGAGTCTAAATCTCAGCCCAAGACCCAGCTCTCGAAGGGTGCCACTCTCCATGGGATTTTTCCTTTCTTCTTCTTCTTCTTCTTCTTCTTCTTCTTCTTCTTCTTCTTCTTCTTCTGTCATAGTTTCCCCCTCTTATACTAGGAATAATAGGTGCTCACTGTAAAATGTTCCTACAATGTACAAATGTAAAAAATGGGAAGTGAATATTCTGTAATCCCATTCATCAGAGGTAATTGTTGCTAACCGATTGGTATATATTCTTGGGGATTTTTCCCCTGAGCATATAAAAATATGGAGCTATCTCAGAGATACTGAAGGTTTGGTTCCAGACCACGGCAATAAAGGGAATAGCACAATAAAGTGAGTCAAATGACTTTTTTGTTTTTCCAGTGCATCTAAAAGTTGTGTTTACACTATACTGTAGTCTATGAAGTGTGTAATAGCATTATGTCTAAAAAATATATACATACCTTAATTTAAAACTACTTTATTCTTAAAAACTGCTAACCATCCCACCTTAACTTTCAGTGAGTCGTTATCACTGATCACAGATCACCATAAGGATCATAACAATAATAAGGTTTGAAATAATGTAAAAATTACCAAAATGTGACAGAAACATGGAGTAAATGCTGTCGGGAAAATGGTGCTGATAGACTTGCTTGAGGCAAGGTTGCCACGAATCGGTTTCTAAAATACAAAGCATCTGCAAAGCACAACAAAGGGAAGTGTAATAAAATGAGGTATGCCTGTAGTAATGTTAAACAAGATCACACTATACATACTGTTTGTAACCTACTATTTTTTGAAGTTTATTTATTTATTTTGAGAGAGAGAGAGCATTAGCGGGAGAGAGGCAGAGAGAGAGGGAGAGAGAGAAGCCCAAGCAGGCTCCGCAATGTCAGCGTAGAGCCCCACGCAGGCTCAAACTCAAGAACCGTAGGATCAAGACCTGAGCCGAAGTCAAGAGTCGGATGCCTAACCAATTGAGCCACACAGGTGCTCCTTAACTTAATATTGTAAAATAACGATATATTATAACTTGCTATCCTTGTCAACCTATAGGAAACGATCCCTCTCCCGTTTTAATGGTTGTGTAATAAGGAGGCTTTGCCTAGAGGAAATAAACCATAGAAAGTGATTATTTTTTTCATTTCTGCCATCACAAACAATGCTATAATGGGCGTCATTGGGCATATATCTTTGCTCAAGGGTACAAATACTCCCACAGGATACATTCCTGGAAATTGAATTGTCAAATTGCCTTCTAAGAGGCTCTACCAATTTTCAATTATACCAATGGTACATGAAGCTCTCAATTGTCTACACCCCAGCAAACTCTAGTTGTAAACATTCCTTTTTCTTTCTATTGGTTTTGGGGAAAAATGCCTGTTACTTATTTTAAAATACAGTGCAGGATACGAAAAATGCAATAATCTCTTGAAATCATAGCCTTCGAGAATTTCCACTGAAATATTTTGCTGCATTTCTGTAGAGTGGTGATCGGTGCCCCCCCCCCCCCCCCGCTACACACACACAAGAGATATGTCCACTGGGAACCTGTGACTTATTTGGAGAAAGGTATCAGTATCAGTTCTTGTATTAGTCAAGTTTCTCCAGAGAAACAGAATCAATAGGATATATTAGATATCGGTAAAAGCAGATTTATTATAGGCAGTGGCTCGTGCAATGATAGAGGCCAGGAATCCCACAATCTTCTGTCTGCAAGCTGAAGAGCTAGGGAAGCTAGTGGTATAATTTAATCTGAATCTGAAGATCTGAGAACCAGGAAAACCAGTGGTGAATCTCCCCATCTGAGAGGCCAAATGCCTGAGAACTTGGGTCTGCTGGTGTGAGTCCAGGAGTCTAAAGGCCTGAGAGCCAGGAATTTTGATGTCCTGGAAGACAGGAGAGATATGACTAATGATTTTGAGCATAGAACCACTTTTAACGCTTCAGAATATTCCCTTGTATGCATGTACCGTGATCTGTTTCATAACTTCTTTAAGCAGTTCCCTACTAAAAGGCATGCAGAGTTTTCCAAAATCTTTTTGCTCGTCTAAGCAATTTTGCAGCATATCTATTTACTTTACTCAATAAGGAAAGTTCTTCAGTGGAAAGGCCTAGGATTAGGATTGCTAGTGAAAAAGCACGCTCATTTTACATGTTGACACGTATTGCCAAACAGTCCTCCTGCACAGTTATGCTTATTTTCTGGTGCTGCCCATTTCTCCCCATGCTGGTTAACAATGTTGCAACTGACTCACTTGAAACCTGGGTATGCAAGAAATGTTCTTTCCTTATTTATTTAAAACAAATTTAGACTCAGAGGCCTATCCTGTTGATGGAGAAGAGACGATTAAATTACACCCATAATTGGGGATCTCCCCAAAATTTGTCTCCTAGGCCAAGACGCAAGGTCTTGCTAAGTCCCTGGGGCTTCTTAAAACTTACTCAACTACCCCAGGGCAGCAGAAAGCTCCAGCCTTCTGTCCATTGAGCTGCTATAGAGACACTTGATTTCCAAGGCTTCGTGGTCCCCTTGGTGTCTGATGATTCTGCTCTTTCCATGCCACACTTGGGGATCTTTAAAGAGTGGTGAATTTAGAGCTGGTGACTTGATTCGTCCGAGGTCTGCCCCAACGGGCTCCTACCCTGCAACCCTCACCACCCTTTGAATCATTGCCATCTTTCCTTCACTCTCTCTGTCTCTCCATCTATCTCTCTGACTCTATCTCTCTTTCTGCCTCCCCCCCGCCCACTTCTCTATGAAGCCAGATGTAATCTCATCCAATAAATTCAGATGCATACAAATGTCAGGAAGAGCCAGGCAGATTTTGCCTGCCGTATCCAGAGAAATCCAGAAAATAAGAAAACAGAAACACTGGTGTGGGGTAGAGCATACTTATAGGCAGAAGAAACAAACACACATTGATCAACTGTCCGGCTTTTCTTTTTTAGTTTTTTAACTTTTTACTGAGGGTCTCAAAGACCTTTCATACCAGAAATAGTCTCCTATATTTGTGTTAGTGTTCCCATATTTTATACTATATATTCTTTATTTGCATATTTAAATCATCTAGATTGCCTGTATGTTATGTAAGGAAAAGATATAATCTTATTTTCCCATTTTGGCTCTCAAAATGTCCCAAAACTCTTTATTGATTAATCAACCCGTAATTCACTGCTTTAAATTCTGCTTTTCCCCTATTATATTTTTTAATTATTATTGCTGATGTGTAATTAATTCTATGTATTTCCTTTTCTTCTACCCATTTTACTGAACTCTAGTGTTATTCAGTTATTTCTCTTTGCTTTCTATATATCAGAATAATAGCATCATCAAAGAGAGTTTTAGCCTTCATAGAAACTCCAGTTAAATTGTACAGTTTTCTTCATATGGGTTTTATTTATTTCTTGCTAAATTTAGTTCTTGTTACTGCTGTTGGGAATAGAGTATACATGTGAATATGGGTCTGTTTGTCTTACTGTGTAAGTAAGACATTTCGAACCATATTAAATTATAAAGACACGGGTTTCCTGTGTTTCTTCTGAGCCCCTTCCTCTCTTTTAAAAAATTTTTGGCTCCTAGTTAATGCACATTTAAGATATTTAAGGGGCTTGTCAAATTTTTTTCCAATGTGTACTCCCACAGAGTATTTGAGACTATTTCCCACACCTTTGTTGGAAATGGGGTCAGGATATATCATAATTCATCTGGGCATAAACAGGTCTTTGAAAGGGTAAATCAGATCACCCTAGCAATAGTCTGGTGTATTTTTCTCCTGGTCTTCCTTCCTCCTGCACCAACTCTGGGCTCAAATTCTTTGCCATGCTGCTAGCACGTCACTCAGCTTACAGCCTCTGAACTCACCTCGATCTTGGCTCTCAGCTAGCCACCCTCCCCCCTCATTTGATTTGCTTACTTGTAGGAGACGGTGCTGGCTTGGTCAGGCGGATACTGGCCGAGTGGAGGAGAAGACATCAAAGGTTGGGTTCCCCAGGGAGCGGAGCTCAAACTAAGTCCAGTCCACGGGTTGAAATACAGAAGATACCCTGCGCAAACAACAGGAAGACCGTATCCAAACCTGGACCCAACCTTTAAAATGCAAACCCAGCCAGCTCTCTTCTGAGATGATTAACCCCTCTCTAACTCGGACCCAGTAACAAATCTTTATGCATCTTAGCTAATTTAAAAGCTTAAGTTAAATAATGTTAATGGAAGACATTGCTGTAACTATTCATATATTAGTTAGAATTATATTTGGCTGTGAGTGCTAGAACTGCTTTGTCTGAAAGAACAGCTGAAATATGGTGAAAATCCGTTTTTCCCCTGGGTAAAGTGCAGAGGTGAGTAATCTAGGGCTGGTATAGTAGCTTTGCTATACAAAGTCCTCAGGGACCCAGCCTCCTGCAGCTTTCTATTTGACCAGGCCAAGAAAAACTTTTTTTTCCCCAAGAACCAAGATGCCACATCCATGTTCCAAGCATAGGTTGGAAAAAGGAAGGAATAAGGGGCAAAGAGTTGGTGACAACTGCCTCTACGGTTCTTGGATGTCGGCATGGGACACTTTCACTCAGATTTCATTGGTTAGAACTCAGTGACATAGCCACACTAAGGTGTAGAGAAGACTGAGAATATAGCCTTTGCTCCAGGTGGCCATGTGCTTAGCTCTTAGCTCTATTATTGCAGAAGAGGAGAATGGGCATTGTTGGGTCATTAGCAGTTGTTGCCGCAAGGGTCTCCTAAACTAGGTAATGAACCAGGCCTTACAGTTTAACCCAGGAAGGCAAACATATGAAAAGACAAATGAAATGCATTCCTATATTATGGCTGTACTTGGGTGAAGTATGCAAGAGGAGGCTGGGGTACAAAGGAAGAGCTGATCAATTCTGCTGGGAAAAGGGGGATGAGGAGGTTTCACAGAGGAGAAAATATTACAGCTAAGTCTTGAAAGTTGAGTAGATTTTTGCCAGGTGCTCTATAATGAAGGATATTTGAGGTTGTGGGAGCAGCTTAGGCATAGAGGAATAAAATATAAAGGTACTTTTAAAACATCTGGAAGCATTTCCATTTAGATGGTAGGGACGAGGGAAGTATATAGCTCAGTGAAGAGATGAGTCTAGAGAAGTAGGCAGGGACCAGAAAATGAACAGCTATGTGTGCCCTACTCAGGAGTCTAGATTTTGATCTCTAAGCAATAGGGAAAAGATTTGAGCTATAGAATTATAAGATCTTATCTGATCATTATTTTTTTTTTTTTTTTTTTTTTTCAACATTTTTTATTTATTTTTGGGACAGAGAGAGACAGAGCATGAACGGGGGAGGGGCAGAGAGAGAGGGAGACACAGAATCGGAAACAGGCTCCAGGCTCCGAGCCATCAGCCCAGAGCCTGACGCGGGGCTCGAACTCACGGACCGCGAGATCGTGACCTGGCTGAAGTCGGACGCTTAACCGACTGCGCCACCCAGGCGCCCCATGATCATTATTTTAAAGAATAATTTGAAAGGGGTGTGACTGATGAAAGCCTTAAGGAGAAGAAAGTGTTGAGGAAGCCTCTTAGATTTTTAGCACGCTTATCTAGGTGGATGGGGTATCAGTCGGGTGCGTCTGGCATCTTTGCTGTTAGTATCTTTGCAGAAGATATCTTTGCCACAAGCATTTTCACTGCAAACATTTTGACCACATAACTAATTGGCCCTAAGGCAGTTTTGCCGTAAAAGATAAAATCATGGGTTGACAGTTTGGTTTCATTTCTCCATTGATGAATCAACCATCTTCAGCAGACTTAATGGATTGAAGCTCGTTGTTGGTTGGGTTTTTCACTTCTCCGTTGACAAAGTTCCCATTTTTTATATGATAGAAAACTTAGCAGCCCTCCTAATGGCCTATACGGCGACAAGTAGACATGATGGTCTTAAAATATAGTTAACAACTAGATACATCAGCTTAATAAGAAAGTGCGGTGATGAAACTTCCTGAAAGTGTGAAATAAGTGTGTAAAGCTAGATTACACACTATACAGGAAAATGATAACATATCAACTACAGTGATAAAGCTCAGTGACAAAGACATTATGGTGTTAGTATTTCTTCCACATTCCAATGGAACTTTGGAATGTCTATCAGCGATCATGTGAAGAACATGCCAAGAACAAACAACGATGTAGAAGGGCTTTCACAGAGCAGTGCAAAGCTCAGTAACGAACATACATCCTAGTATTTGGAAAACTGATACTTTTTTTTTTTTTAGTGCAGGAAGAAATTAGCAATTATTTGTATGAATTTTTCATGTTTTATGTCTTTTATTAAAAAGGGCTTTAAATCCCTCTTTTATTTTTTTATGATTTTATCTTTTATGGCAGATTTGCCTTACGACCAATTTGTTTTGCAGTAAAGTGCTTGCGGCAAAGGTGTCTTTGGCAAAACTACCTAGAACCTTAGGTCAGTGCTCTCCAGCGAAACAGAACAGGGGGACTGTGGGTGTTGGCAAGTCTGATTTATGTAAGGCAGGCCAATAGGCTGGAAACCCTTAAGCAGGACCTGATGCTGCTGTTTTGAGGCCGAAGTTCAAGTCTCAGTTTTGCTCTGAAGGCTTTGAAATTAATCAAACGAGGCCCACTCAGATTATCAAAGATGATCTTTTTTACTTAAAGTCAATGGGTTGCAAATGCTAATCACATCTACAAAATATCTTCTTGGCAAAAGTGTTTATTTGAATAACTAGGTAATACAGCCTCAGCAGGTTGACACATAAAACTAACCATAACAGATGGTGATACTATTAACTGACGGGGAACCAGGAGAAGCAAATATGGTGGCTTACGAGAAAAAGAATGTGTTCGGTTTTGGACATTGAGAATGAAGAATCTATAGTACATCTAGGGGGCACTGAGATACTGTTTAGTGTTTACAAATGTGTCCTGGGTTCTAATTTTAAAACCAGACTGTTTAAACCATAAGAAAGGATGAAATTACATAGGGTGGGTGAGTATATGAGAAGTAGTTGCAAATGCTCACCTATGTGAATGAGTTAAAGGTGTAAATCGGGGATTTAAGGCAGTGAGGAGAAGTCAGGACTATGGCACCGGAGACCAAATGTTCAATCTCCATGGAGCAGTTTCTATTTATTTCCAACTAATTACTGGCGTGCATAAATGTTGGTCTATTATTGTCAGATTTTTCCATTGTTCAAAACTTGGAAAATCCAAATTAATAAGCAAAAAGATAGTTTGTTTCTTAAATTTTCCTGCAATACTGTTGAGCCCAAATTGTATCCATGAGTGGACTTTACTGGTTTGTGGGCTTCCACTAGGAGAACTTTGAAGAGGAGTGAGAACACAAGACAATGGATGGAACTGGGAACCCCAACATTTAAGGTTCAATGAGAGAATGTACCAACTGCATAATATAAGGAGTAAAATGAAGGCTTAAAATATGAAGGCTTAAAAATAACTAGAAGTTAACTGATGAATCAGTCTATGAATTGTTTTAGCAGTATTGTATAGGCAAAAGGTGGATTATACATGTTGAAGAAAGTTGAGGCTATTCTATTAAGGCCTGCCTCGTATTTATTTGTTTGTTTGGTTGGGGTTTTTTTTTGTTGTTTTTTTTTTTTTTTTTTTTTTTTTTTTTTTTGCATAAATGGTTTGGTAAGTTCCTTCTTACTTTTCGCTCTTGAGAACCCAACGTACACGTCTTGCTATCTTCATGGTTCTATGCTCAGGCTGAGGAACACGGAGTTCCATGTGCTTAGAACACTTTGATCTTCCTGGTTCCTGGTTCAACCCCAGGAAATAGGTGCAAAAACTCAAATAAAGCATAAATGCAATTTATTTCTACCAATAAATCATATGTAGGTTTATATAGTGCAATTAACAAAAATAGTACATTGCAACAGTTTGTGAACACTGCCCTAAAAAGAATGCCTGTACATTCATATATTTGGTGAAAATGATTAAATAAATAAATAAAACTTGCACAAAGTACTCATTCTTCCCAAGATTCTCTGTGACCTCCAGAAAATAAGTTAATCAGAGCCCAAACTTGAAGTTTGTAGCATCTACTCATGTCACATTAAATTCAGGATTTAATCAAGTCCGTCATACCTGTACTTCCCTATGCTTGTAGGAAGATGAAAAAGTGACCAATGCAATGGAATTGTGTTTGCCTATGAATGAGGAAAAGGTGCTACTGTGTGAGTGTGTGTGTGAGTGTGTGTGTGCGCGCGTGCTTGCACATGAATGAAAAACTATTTCCTCATGGGTTTATGCCGATCAGCAGGATTCTGCAAGCTGCTTTCATGCTTCATGAACAAAGCTGCATTCTTGATAATAAACTCACGATGGCAGCCAGAAGTGACTGCTAATCCCTAAGCAGTAACTCTTCTTGGGAAATAAATGCAGAGTGTCTAGAGATTGACCCTAATCAAAAGGGAAGGAAGGCTTCATGTAAGTTGAAAATGAACAGAATGAAGAGAAGTCTGTTGCCCGTAGATATCTCCACCCTGTAACTTCAATTTCATTTCAATTCCTTGGGATTCCACTAATTGTAGATGAATAGGAGTTAACATGCTTAAGATTCAACATCCCAGAAAAGAAAAAGCAGTTATTTACCCTTTAGGCTTGATTAGTTGGTTTTTCTGTTTATACCTCTTTGAGATCAGCAGGTTTGAGATGATGTGAGTTTGAAGGATGAGGAAGCTGAAGAAAAAAGGTAGTGACCATTTTGGAAGTGGAGAGCCTTCAGAGAGGAAAGCTGAGCTAGGTGCCAGCATGAAGACAACAGATTCCCGGAAGCAGGGCAGGTGCGGCTCTGGGTAAGGGTAAGGAAAGGGTTAGGAAAACGAGGATAATGAGAACCAAGAAACTGAGGTAAAATGGTGGGCAACAAAGACAAATTTTATTTACATCCTATTGCCCCTTGACTCTCCTGTGGTTAGCCGATGAAGTGCTTTTCCTGGTGACAATTTAGCTGGCAGTTCCCAGGGCTGAAGTGGGAGGTGCTGAGGGTGAGGGAGGGGAAGTTGATCCCACCCAGAGATGCTGGGCTGAAGTGAAAATAAGGAAGAATCTAATTAAAATGTCTCAAATTAATTAAGAAACCATGGTAGTTGAGAGATGAATCATCAGACTACTGCCATGGAAATAACTTCGAACGTCCTCACCTAAGGGAGAAGAATTTTTCCTCAGATCTGGTTTCTCCATGTGGCTAAACTTACATTGAAACTGTGTATATGTGTGCATGTATATGTGTATAATTATAGCAGCTGAAGCAATTGAACTCTACAGTTGGTAACTTGACTTTAATGTGTCCCAGGTTATTTTTACACATGTGATGACTGCATTTGTTTCAGTTCTTGGATTTTGAATATATTTTGAATACATTTTGCCATAATCAGTATGTCAGGGAGGAGTTAAAAAACTGGTCCTCGATTATCTTCAATATTTTATATTCATATAGAGATTTACAGCACTATTTTTTTTTTACTGAAGTTAAGTTTAAGAGAACATTTAACATTTCAATCTCCACATATTCCCTGAAGAAGGCATTAGTATTTCTATTTTACAGATAAAGAAACTGAGGCTCTGAGAGGGTCAGTGATTAGGCTGGCTAAATGCAAGGACAGTGCTCACCTCTGAGCCAAAATTCTGGGCACCAGTGTCGGGACATCCTTCTGTTGTGCTTCAAGATTATTCTCTCAACGCTGCAGAAAGGGGAGGACAACTTCCTTCTCTACACTATTTGAGCTATTTGCTCACGTAAGTTGGTCAGAGGGCATCAGGAACAGGCAGGCAATTAGTAGATAACCTTATTAAGGTATACACCATATGGAATGCCATAGAATTTGATGAACACTAAAACTATTAATATTTAAAAGAACATGGGAATTCTGACAACTTGGCTGTCCACAGGTTTTTGTAGTATCTGTAACTGAGTCCAAGCAGATTTTGTTCTCAGTTTGTTGTGAAAGAGGAAATCCTTATCAGTACCTTATAGCTCTTTGTTTTGTTCTGACAATGAAATTAAATCAAATGAAGAAAGGAGTGAGACTAAATATGATAGATAAAAATAGAAGAACTATGTGTCAGACAGGAAAACCTAAGAAGGCTTATGATATTCCTACATTGTTATTTCTCTTAAGCTTCCCAGAGTATGCTCAATTTTTGCAAAAAGTCAGGAGGCTTAGAAACCACATAGAGAAACATTCCTTGGAAAGAGGAACTCTTCAATGGTCTAAGATTACAGATCCTTAAATTGGAATGGTATGCAGTTGAGTTTTCCATTCTCAGTTCCAGGAAAAAAATGGGATTTTTTTCCCATTAAGAATACTGTTAGTTAGTTATTTTGAAGTATACAGTACATACATGGCTTTCCCCCCCCCCCCCCCCCCGAAACCACTAGATTTCAAAGGAGGCACATATGTGAGTATTTCAAACCTTCTCTGTTGATTTTAGATCAGACCTGCAGCTCAACTGCAGAACAAATTTCAGAACAGAAGCAGAGGCATCCATCATATGGCTCCTAAAGTGCTTAAATTTACTATTTGTTTCTTGAGAATGTCTCGGCATTCATATTTATTATAATACAATCTACACAACAACTGCCAATAAATGTTGGAAAGCCTGAACTTTCTAGATACAGTGCAGTAATTATTCTATTCTGACAAGACTTTTCTTCAGTCTTAATAGAAAAGAAATAGTGTTTTACAATGTAAAAAGAATCTTAAATAGAGTAATTAAATAAAGTATAATTAAAGGACTGCCTTTTAAGTCAGTTTTTCTTTCTGGTTTGCCCTACTAAGTTTGGGCTAAGTTATAGTGGGTTGCTTAAGCACTCTAAACCTTAGTTTGTTTTCCTATAAAACAGGGAAAATGTTAACAGCCTGACCAAGAACATAGAACTCCTTTGGCTGAAAATAAGAGATACCTAACTCAAAATAGCAAAAGGAACAAAAAAGAAAGTATTGACTCTTGTACGTAAGAAGTTCAGGAGTAGACCTTGCATCAGTGTCACTGGGTCCTGGTTCAAACAATATTGTTAGGATGTAGTCGCTGCTGTGGACTGAATGTTTGTGTTCTCCCGAAATTGAAATGTTGAAACCTAATCTCCAATGTGATGGTATTTGGAGGAGGGGGGGAGCCTTTGTGATTGGGTCATGACGGTAGAAACCTCATAAATGTAATTAGTGCCCTTATGGAAAAGGCCCCAGAGAGCACCCTCATCCCTCTGCCATGGAAGAACACAGAGAGAAAATGGCACCTATGAATTGGGAAATGGGTCCTCACCAGACACCAAATCTGCCAGCACCTTGATCATTTGCCAGTACCTTGATCTTGGACTTTGCAGCTTCCAGAGGTGAGAGAAATCAGTTTCTGTTGTTTACAAGCCACCCAGTTCATGGTATTTTGTTATAGCAGCTTGAACAGACTAAAAAAGTCCGTTTCTGTGCCTCTGCTTTGCTTTCTTCTATTAGACCCAACTCTTAGGCAGGCTATCCTCCTGGGGAAGATGGCCTCCAACAACTCCAGCCTATACCCAGCTAACTTCAAAAAAAGATCTGTTTCTCAACTGTTATAACAGTAGTCCAATCATTGACTGGCAATGACTCCCAATTAGCATGACTTGGATGTTGTGTTTATCTCTGAATCATTCCTTGAAATCAGGCAGTTGTGAAGTTTGATTGGCCTCGTTAGTCCAAATGCCCATCCCATAAATTGAAGATACAGTTGGCTCCACTCGAATGGTAGGAATTTGAGAGTAGGTGAGCTCCCCATAGAAAATCTGGGTACTGTTATGACAAATAGAGAGAATATATAGAGTGGTTGTGATAATCAAATAAGGTAGTATGTATACATAAGATAGTACATAAAACAAAGGATTTCATTATTATGCCCAGTGTTATTTAATTAGAATATCTTAAAAAATTTTTTTTTCATTTGTGAGAGAAACAGAGATAGCACATGTGGGGGAGAGGCAGAGAGAGGGAGAGAGAGAGAATCCCAAGCAGGCCCTGCACTGTCAGCACAGAGTCCGACATGGGGCTTGAACTCATGAAACCATGTGATCATGACCAGAGCTGAAATGAAGAATTGGATGCTTACCCCACTGAGCCACCCAGGTGCCCCTAATTAAAATATCTTGAAAAAAGACTTTACTTTTTTCAGTAATGACGTTAGAGATTTTGCAACTTGGAGCATCTGTGTTATACATTTTTGGAGGTCTCCATTTTAGTTTATCAAATTCTTCACTGTAGTTATGTTAGCAAATTCCCATAGAACTGATTGCAAGGGAAAAAAACCATGACCAAGTATTATCTTCAGCATAAGGGTGTGAATTCCTCTAAAAGAATTAAGCAAGAATTAAGCAATTAAACCTTTGACATCCAAATGGAAAATGTGTTATGTGAGTAGAAGAGAATAGTATGATCTTCTTTTGCCATTATAAAACAAATGATAAATTCTTGGAACAGTAAGTTTGGATGGGAACACAATTTTTGACTCTTGGTAATGTATATTTGTTATGTGAATACTTATCGGAAAAATAGTTCTTTGATTTTCAAGTGTTGTAGAGACTGGCTAGATGGCCATCGAGCCTCGTTCCTGTTTCTGTGCACATGTGGGGTCTGGATTTGCCAGCTCCTTTACACTGGGTTAAGACCATGTGACTTTGCCTGTTCAATTGAATGTGGGCAGTGATGACATAAGCTGCTTCTAGGACTCGCCCTTAAAATATTTTGGGTTATCTTTTAGTCCTAGTATCTAATGTGATGCCTTCAGAAATCACATCTTTAAGGATGGGGTTAGGTTAGATAATATTGGATGACATTAATATTAGAAGCTTGAATCCCTGAGCTAGCAGGAAGTCTGCAAAGGGGAACCACCAAACCCACGTTGAAATGGTAGAGAAGTGAGTAAACTTTTACTGTAATGAGTCTCTGATTTTGCAATTGTTTATTATGACTGGTCGCATACAATAAGCAAGTCTAGAACAAAATAAAATTTCCCTAATAATAGCGTTGCTTCATTTCCAGACAAATCTACACGGAACTACATGGATTAATGAGAGCAGCAATTGATTCAGGCTTCCCTAGACCTCAGAGGAAGTTCTCCTTATGTTTTTCACCTTCAGGATGAAGATAGTTGAAAAAAGCAATTAGCAAGTTTGGCTCCTTTATTTATTTATTTATTTATTTATTTAATTATTTAATTTTATTTTATTTATATCATGCAAACCTCCACCTTCATTCCCTATGCCACTGAATGACATTGCAATCTACCCAACTGTCCAGGCCAGAAGCTGGAGGAACTGAATTCTTAATTCTTATGTCTCTTCTACTAGGTCCTGTGGACCTTACCGATACATATTCCTCTCCATTCTCATCATCACTGATCTGGTCCAAACCGTCTGCATCTTTCACTTAGATTACTGAGATAAGTAATTACCAAAATTACTTGTTCTTATCCCAGTCTGCCCGTTATCCTAAATTTACTTTGCACCTAGATAACTCTTTTTCGAAAAGGCCGGTCTGATTGTGTTAGCCTCCTACTGAAAATCCTTCAGTATCTCTATATGACTAAGATACCCCCAACTCCTTAGTATGGCTTACAATACTCTCTGGTCTGGCTTTTGTTTCCCTCTGAGGATTAACTCTTGCCATTTCCCCCAACTCTTATAGTCCAATGAATTATTACTGTGAATAATTCTTAAGTATCTGAATTTCCAAGATGGTATTTTTGTTAAACTGACAGATTCAAGAATATTGAAAGTAAGTTATCTGCATCTTTGGTCTCTTCATTCTATGTGTCTTCCAGGCCTATCACATTTGTGGGCCCAGAGAAAAAGGCCCATTCGCTATATGTCTAAATATCTAAAAGTTATTAATTGAACTCACAGACTGTTAAATAAAATATATTCTACCCTTCCATCTCACCAAATATATTCACACTAGCTTATATTCGGGTTTTAATTTTGAACTCTCAGTTTCATCAGCTATATTGGAGCATGACAGTAGTGTGAGGAGAGAAGGCCACAATCAATGGAATAGAACAGAGAGTCCAGAAATAGACTGGCACAAATACAGACAACTGATCTTTGACAAAGGGGCAAATGCATTTTAGTGGAGAAAGAATCATCTTTTTCATAAATATTGCTGGAACAATTGAACATCCTTATGCCAAAAAAGAAAATGAACTCGGGGCCACATCTTGCATCTTATTAAAAAATTAACTCAAAATGGATTATAGATCTAAATGTAAAACCTAAAACAGTTACATTTCTAGAAGAACACATATGCAGAAATCCTTTGTGACTTTATATTAGGCAAAGATTTGTTAGATATGACACCAGAAGCATTATCCATAAAAGAAAAAAATGGATATATTAGATTTCATCTAAAGAAAATGAAAGACAGGCCATAGGCTGGAGGTAGATATTTGCAAATTAGATATCTGATAAAGAACTTCTATCAAGAGTACTTAAAGAACTCTCAAAACTCAATAATATGGAATAAACACCTCAATTTTTGAAAATGGACCAAGGTTTTCAACGAGCAGTTTACCAAAGAAGATATACAGAGCTAATAAGCATGTGAAAAGACGCTCAACATCATGAGTCATTAGAGAAATTTAAGTAAAAACCACAGTCGGATACCACTAACAACTATTACAATGGTTGAAATTTAAGGACTAATGATACCAAGGTTTGGCAAGGATATAGCGGAACAATAGCCGTAAACTGCTGGTGTGAATGTAAAATGTTTGGAAGACATCTTAGCGGTTCCTTAAGAAGATAAACATATATTGCATGCCGGCAACCAGCCTTTGTTTTATATCTCTACCCAAGAAAATTAAAAGCATATATCCATTCAGAGACCTGTGCATGAATGTTTATAGAAGTTTTATTTGCGATGGTCAAAAACTGCAAACAACTTAAAATGTCCATCTACAGGTGAATAGATAAAAAATGGAATATAATCGGCAATGACAAATAATGAAAGATTTTATGCATACAACAGCATAAAACAGTTCTTTGTCTCTGTGGAAAGTACTTTACAGCTTGCCAATATTCTACATTTCCTATTGTATGGCACCATGAACCAAATGTTTGTGTCCTCCCCAAATTCAAATGTTGAAGCCCTAATTCCCAACGTGATGGTATTAGGAGGTGGGGCCTTAGGGAGGTAATTAGGTTATGAAGGGGGAGCCCTCATGAATGGGATTAGTACTTTTAAAAGCAGAGGCATAAGAGAGATGATGTCTCTCTCTCCATCATGTAAAGAGAGAGTAAAAAAGCATCCTTCTGCAAACCAGGAAGAGAATGAGCCAGGAACCAAATCAGGCAGCATGTTTTTCTTGGGCTTTTCCCAGCCTCCAAAACTGTGAGAATACATTTCTATAGTGTAAGCCACCCCGTCAATGGCATTTTTGTTACAGCAGTCTGAACCAACTAACATATATGGAGAGAGTCATGTCAGAATAAGGTGACTGCCATCTTGTAATGCTTATAGAAGTCTAAGCAACAGTTGGTAAACATTTTATGTAAAGGGTCAGATAGTAAATATTTTAAGCTTAGCAGCCACATGGTCTCTGTCACAAATACTCGATTCTGACCTTGTAGTACAAAAGCAGCCATAAACAATATGGCCATAGACAAAAGCAGCCATAGACAATACACAAACAAATGGGTGGGACATTGCTTCGACAAAACTCTATTTACAAAAACAGACAGTGGGTGGATTTAGTCCATAGGATGTAGTTTGCCAAACTCTGGTCTAGACTGTTAGAACTGGTGTCTGCCTTTCAACCTTACCTCTACTTGCTATATTGGATCTGGGTCCTATTGGCCATTTGCCGAAGCCATTGATTCCTGATCCCAGGGAGGACATCAAGGGATCTCAACCATCTCTGTGGTGCCAAGAAGCCTGGGTACTTAAAGCTATCTCGGGACTTTTCCAGTGTCAGTAAGTAGGTTCTTTTCTCTCACAAGATGCCAAAAGCCTGTAAGAAGTGTGATGGATTAAATATGACTGCAAATTTTTTGTCTCACCATGGAGCGATGGAGTTTGTTTTCTTCTCCTTGGATCTGGGCTGGTCTTGTGACTGAGTCAACCAATAGAACTCATGAAAATGATGCTGTGCCAGTTCTGCACCTGCACCTTATAAAGGTATTAAAAGCCTCTGATTTTGTACTTTTGGGAGCCCTGAACCAGTACATAAGTCATCTGCTTACTCTATGAAGAGACCCTAAAGGGAGATCATGTGGGAAATTCATGTGAAGAGCTAGAGTCCCAGAGAAGTCATGGACAGAGAGAAGTCCAGCAATACCAGCATCCAGAGCTAAGCTCAGCCTTTCAGCCATGGAGGCATCAGAGTGGACTGTCCTGAATATTCTGGACAAGTCAAGCTACAGATAACTGCAGACTCCACTAACATTAGGTGGAATAGAACAACTGCCCAGATGATCCCAGTCAACAGAGATGGTAAAGCTGTTTTAAGCTACTGAGTTTGGATAGCTCAAACAAGGAGATAAGAACATTGAATGAGACCTTTGAATGAAAGACAGGATTAGAGTTGTGACTCTCAAAGCAGGTTCTGTAAGATGGAGATAGATATTCATAAAACAAGAGGATCAGGGTTTTCTGTTCAGTCAAGGTTGGAAACCATTTTGTGAACCAAGATTAAATAGATTTATTTACTGAGGAGCTTCTCAGAGGTTTTAACATGTGTCTTTTATTTTTTTTAATTTTTTTTAACGTTTATTTATTTTTGAGACAGAGACAGAGCATGAACGGGGGAGGGGCAGAGAGAGAGGGAGACACAGAAACGGAAGCAGGCTCCAGGCTCTGAGCCATCAGCCCAGAGCCCGACGCGGGGCTTGAACTCACGGACCGTGAGATCGTGACCTGAGCTGAAGTCGGACGCTTAACCGACTGAACCACCCAGGCACCCCTACATGTGTATTTTAATAGTAAGTATTATGAAACTCTAAGAGGAGGACATAACATTTGCCTGTGACTTTTTTTTTTTTTAAAGATGTACTTATTCACCTCCCGAGGAAGGATTCCCAGAAGTGATGATGTCTAAGCTGTGTCCTGACCACGAAATAAAGTCTGGGAGATACTGAACAACATGGTCTCTAAGCTTATTTCCAGCTCTAAAATGTCATTATCTAGAATCCATTATGAGATGGTCTCTCTTAGTATTATTAGATCTCCAATACAAGAAGTGGAGGAAGCACATGGAGTCCCTGGTGGATATCCAAGCCTCTCAGACAGCCTTCACTCAGTTCTGCTCATTATGGATAAAGGCTTCTTCTCTGAGCCACCTAAATACTTCTGACTTCCAATCCCAATCAATGCCTTGAAATGAAAATATGGTCATTAAGGGTGGTTAAAAAGAAATCATGATTTAATGGGATGGGGTGAGACGTCATAAAAAACTCTGTATAAACAAAGACTGTCTCATTTGGCTATCATATTTCAAAATAATATCATCTCTCCAATGACTCTGCTCCCTCACTTTGAGAATAGACTCAGTTAACTTTTTTTTCTTGAATTAATAAAAATAAAAGTGAAAATAGTGTAGAGCGCACATGCAAGGGGTGGAGGGGCCAAAGGAGAGGGACAGAGAGGATCTTAAACAGGTTCCATGCCCAGCGTGGAGCCTCACACGGGGGCTTCATCTCATGACTATGAGATCATGACATGAGGCAATATGAAGAGTCGGACACTGAACTGACTAAGCCACCCAAGCGCCCCTAAGATATCATCTTAATTGCCTACTTGACATCAAGGCACCATACTTCTTGAATTAGTTGTCCATACAGTTTGCTTTTCTTCCTTCTCTTCACACTTATCCCATAATCTACTGCAGTTTGGTTCCCTCTTGTAACTTTTAATTATTTTTTAAGAATGGTAACTTTTCCAAGGTTATTTCATCCAATCTCAAACTTTCAACTCATACCTATATACAGTATGACCAGGAGTAAGGAATGTTCTTATATCTGTACACCTGCCCATACCATAAGCCCAGTACTCACACTCAAGGCCTATATTCCAACTGCTTATTTCCACTCGAATATCACACAGGTATATTAAAAAAAAACCTCTCCACTCCCAATGGCAACATCAAGCCTATCCAAGTATTTATTCATTTATTCAACTAATATTTTGTTGAGCACCTACTTTGGGCCAAGACTTTGGCAAGCCTTAGATTCTAACAGTGATCAGGACTTCACCGTTAGGGAGCTTCTGGTCTTGTGGTGAAGACAGACAAATAACCAAACATTTCTAGGACAAAACATGAGTTTCTATGGAATCACCGAGGAGAGATCCTTCATTCAGTCTTGATCGCGGTGATGAGGGGTTGAAGGAAGTTGTTTTAAAGCCCTCCCAAAATAGAAAAAAAGTGACTATGTTGAGTCTTAAAGGATAGCGAAGGCAGATAAAGGAAAGTAGAAGAGCAGCCAGTCAGAGGAAGTACTTTGTTGGGAGACTTATAAGGGAAGAGACTAAGTCACATGCTCAGGGAACAGCAAGTCATTGTGCATGGCTGGATCAGTGAATGAAGGTGGACGAGAAGCCATAGGTGAACAGTACAGGTGGAGGAAGAGTTGCCTTTACAAAACCCAAATCCATTGGCATTTTAGTGCTGTGCCACAGTTACATGCCTTGTTTTTGTGTTTTCCTTACAGATGGAATATTTTAAATACATATGCCATGTCTCCCATAAAGTTAAACGTGCTTTTACCCTGTGACCCAGCAACCCTATTTTCAGGTATTTAGCCAAGAGAAAGGAAAGCATACAATGTCCACACAAAGACTTGTACAAGAATGTTTAAAGCAGCCATGTTCATCATAGCCCCAAACTGGAAAGAACCCAAATGTCCATCAATGGGAGGATAAATAAACAAATTGTGGTATATTTGTATAATGCAACAATACTCAGTAACAAAGCAGAACAAACTACGAAGACACACTACCAAGATCAACAACGTGGTTGATCCTCAAAATCATTAGGTTGAGCAAAATAAGACACATACTGTATGACCCATTTATATGAAGTCCAAGAATAGGCAAAATGCATTATGGTAAAAGAAATCAGAAAACTGTTGCTCTGAGCGTCAGGGTGATGGGAGAAGGGCAGTATAATGATTCTAAAATATGTTTTCAAACATGTGAAAGATAAACATAAACACAAACAAGATGTGGAAAGTTTATTCAAAAAGATGATAAAGCAAAAATACTTTATTTTAACTGCAATTTGGATAGATGCTTTAGAAATTTTAGATTAAAGAAATCCTGAGAAATCAATAACTTCTGATATGGACATATATAAAGATTACTTCTTTTCACACCTATGAATTAATTTATTAAAGCACTGAGACCAGGGGCGCCTGCGTGGCTCAGTTGGTTAAACTTCTGACTTTGGCTCAGGTCATGATCTCACGGTTCATGGGTTCGAGCCCCATGTCAGGCTCTGTGCTGACAGCTCAGAGCCTGGAGCCTGCTTCGGGTTCTGTGTCTCCCTCTCTCTCTGCCCCTCCCCCGCTCATGTTCTGTGTCTCTTTCTTTCTCTCAAAAATAAGTAATAAAACATTAAAAAAAAAAGCATCGAGGCTAAAGACAGATAAAAATTAATGGAATATGAAAGAAAATTGAGTGACAAAATCAATAGAAGTTATTTTAACATCAAGCAGTAAATTGTAATAAAAATAATTTTCAGATAAGACAAAGAGCAGTAATTCATTAAGAGGAAGAGACAAATTGTGAATAAAAGTACTGAGTACGCTATTTATTCTTTGATAATCTAATTAACAAAGAGTAAATCACAAGAACATAGTGGGAAAATATTTAAATTTCTTTCAAATTGAATATATAATACTGACACTGACGAGATGAAAATCATGTTCACAATATACCTTCACAAAGCACACCAGTGACAAACTGATTCATAAGTATCGCTAATTGAAAGACTATTTAAAATTATTCACACACAAGGAAATTTGCAATGCCCTGAAATCTCACAGCTCTTACACTTCACATATGAAAGAATTTTGATTGAGGTTTTTCTGTACTTGACGACAATCCTGAAAATTTGCTTATATAAGTATGAATGAGTTGTGAACCAGAAAGAAAATACATTTTGATCAAGCATACAGAGGAATGACTGAATTATCATTTTATTCTTTCTACAGAGAATGATATGACAAATTCTTGCCAGGGTCACTAATATGCATCAAAAGGTAGGACAGATAAAATTACAGATGTGAACCAGGCACTTAATAAAAAA
Source organism: Neofelis nebulosa (assembly GCF_028018385.1). NCBI lineage: Eukaryota > Metazoa > Chordata > Mammalia > Carnivora > Felidae > Neofelis > Neofelis nebulosa. Next base: position 132,568,564 of record NC_080787.1, on the reverse strand, counting down.
ATAGTTTTCCCCCTAGATTTTACGATGTCCCTGGAATTTGTCAGAATTTTAAAACTTATAATTTGTTGTGATTTCTTTTCTTTCTACAATAAATGTTTACTTCTACTCTTAATTTCATATTCGTAATTCTGTATTCTTTTTCTTACAATGCATCTCCAAAATTACATTATTGTAAAGTCCCCCACACCTGGACACACCTGCTTGCTTCTTTTTTTAGATTCACATTCTTCAAGGTCAGAGATTGTGACCTTTTTCTCTTTGTATTACTGGCACGGTGCCTGGCAAAAAATAGGAGCTTGACAAATATATGTGCAATTAAATGGAGTGGGAGCAAATAGCTTGATAGCTTAGCATAAAGCAAAATGTCAGTGATGGAGAGAGCAGTGTGGATACACCAAATCAAAGCCTACATTCTCTCCAGAGGATAAATATTCTTTTACTGGGATACTGGTCTGAAAGAGCCTAATTTTTAATAAGGGTCATGCAATCCAGCTCTCCTGTAACCTCAAGCCCCAGGATACAAGTACTACTCAGTTAAAATTAAGAAGTAGAATTATATACATTGCTTTATCTGTAACTTTCTTATTGGAAGGACATACACTCAGTACTTTCTGGTTTTATAATATTATATCATATATAGCATATATATATATATGCTATATATATATGTGTATATATATGTGTATATATATATATATATATGTTATATATGATATAATAGGGGAGCGATTACAAATGGGTAGGTGAGGTTTGAGCCTTTGCTGTAAATTCACCTATATCCTCAGTAACTCAGTCACCTAGCTCTGCATAGCAAAACCCAATGAAAATAGTTTTATAACAAACTGAAAATGATAGGCGTCATCAGTCCCAGTTTGCTAGGTGAACTGAAGTTATCCGTCTCTTTTCACAATCGAAAATAGAAGCGGTAGCATTAGCAGGCTGTAAGCTTGCTCAAGCAGCTGTCTTGTCAGGCAGCGCCACCGTTATCCCATCCCAACAGATGTGATCCTATTTTTAAAGGCTTCTGGGAAAGGGAGATTCCCTCACCTTTCTTAGCAACCCGTTGGGATCCTAACAATTCTGTCAGGGATGCTGGGCCTCTGAGCCTGGCTACAGTACTTTTATATATTTCTGGCCTAGTGTTTTTCCTTGTTCCTGTTTCCTATTTTAACTTTTTAAAAATTATTTCGGAGAGGGAGAGTGCCAGTTGGGGAGAGGGGCAGAGGGAGAGAGAGAACCTTAAGCAGGCTTCACGCTCAGCACGGCGCCCGATGAGGGGCTCTGCCTTATAACCATGAGATCATGACTTGAGCTGAAATCAGAAGTCAGACGCTCAACTGGCTGAGCCACCCAGGCACCCTTCCTGTTTCCTATTTTAGTATTAATTCTATCCTCTCACCCCTATGCCTCTTTTTCCCCATTAATTTTGCTTGTGGACATCTCAGACCTACATGAGGTGGAAAGGAGTTTGAGTTTAAATTTTAAATAAACAGTACAAAGGGATTTGATAATCTGTCCCTATCTGCATCTATTAGAGATTTGTGAACTTGGGTGGGTTAAGACATACATTCTTTTTTTTTTTAATTTTTTTTTTAACGTTTATTTATTTTTGAGACAGAGAGAGACAGAGCATGAATGGGGGAGGGTCAGAGAGAGGGAGACACAGAATCTGAAACAGGCTCCAGGCTCTGAGCTGTCAGCACAGAGCCCGATGTGGGTCTCGAACTCACGGGCCGCGAGATCATGACCTGAGCCGAAGTCGGACGCTTAACCGACTGAGCCACCCAGGCGCCCCGAAGGCATACGTTCTTTGATTGAAAAACATATATTGTGTTATCTTTAAACATTTGAAAGTACTTATAATTTTGTTTCAATCTTTAGTCTCTTTTGAAAGCCCTCTAAATTTCCATATTTTTCCTTAAGTTGAGTTCTGAATTGGATATGATATTCTAATAGAGATCTAGGGTAGTGTTGAACATCTTGGGCAGAACACGTTTTATTTCTGCCTCATTAATTCAGTGTTTGCCTGTGAATCCATCGATACACCTATGTAGCTGATCACTAATGCTTCAATACTCAGCGGGCCATGTCTTCTATGAGAGGTGGGATCTGACAGGTGTAAGGAAAATAGTGCTGCTTTGAAATAGTTCTCATCAGGTACCTGACTACTTGAAATTTCGCTCTTAGTGATTCATTTCATTGAACCTGTTTCCTTGTGGGCTCTTTTATTTTTAATTTTTTTTAACGTTTATTTATTTTTGAGACAGAGAGAGACAGAGCATGAACGGGGGAGGGGCAGAGAGAGAGCGAGACACAGAATCGGAAGCAGGCTCCAGGCTCTGAGCCATCAGCCCAGAGCCCGACGCGGGGCTCGAACTCACGGACCGCGAAATCGTGACCTGAGCTGAAGTCGGACGCTTAACGGACTGAGCCACCCAGGCGACCCCCTTGTGGGCTCTTCTAAAACAGAAGAACTTCTGACAATTATAAGATGTTAATCAATTTGCTCCAAGAAATAAGCAACCGGCTGGAAGCTTTGACTATCTGGTAGATGGCTGGGAATGGAGACGTGTAGAGAGAGGGTGACCATACATTCCAGGTGGCTCTAGATTGTCTTGGTTCCTGCCCATTGCCCAAGTAGACTTATTTATAGCTTTGCCTTTCACTCTCAAATGTGTGATGACCTTAGTAGAGTCAACCAAAGTGGGAAATGGTTACTAAGTAGAGCTGTGAGGAGTCTCTAGAACCCTCAAGCCTGGACTTGAATCTCTGCTCCACCGCTTGCTGGCTGAGTGATTATAGGTAGATTATTTAAATTCTCTCCCTCTCAGCCTCCCCATAGACAAACAGGGACATAATATTAAGTATCTTTTGGATAGGTCTTGTCCTGGTGCAGCCATTATTATTGGAAACTTCTGTTTTGCCCGGGTTTGGCATTTCTAAGTCATTCAAATCTAGTAAGACACAGATATTTTTCTACTCTAAATCACTCTCCATCTTGTTATTTGCATTTCATTTCTAATTGTTTTCCTAAATTTCACTCTGAAATTTTCTTTTATATGTACCATGAAAACTGATGGCACCTAAAGTCTGTGCCACTCTGTTTTGGCACTGACTTTTGCCTTCATCTTTGGCATTGGCTATGGTTTTGTGTGTGTTGATTCCGTCCTTCCTACCTTGCGGTAAGTTTCTTGAAAGCCATAGGACTCACCTTGACTTTCCCCAGAACCTAGAATAATAGTGCTAAACAATTGCCAGATTCATGTGGCTTCACTGAGTTAAAACTCCAGGCTACATAGCACTCTTGGCTTCATTCTCAAATTATTTTACCTGAAGATTAAAGGTAACGTTTTGTAAAGGGGACCAAATGGCTTAAAGGAGGTTCAAACATACGTTCAAAGGGTAGGAACTGCATCCTTCAGGATTCAGATCCAAAATAAGAACAACTTTGGTAGTGACGAGGTCTTTGTAGCACAAACTAAGAAAATGAGTCTGCCTTGAACCAGAGGAAACTTCTACAGAGCTCTCCCTGTATCTCCACGGTTCAGTGGGTTCTTAGCCTTCTCTCTGGGCCTGCCAATCAAGATGCTTAGGAGAGTGCTTTTTTGGCAGACAAGCCCTGACTACTTGAAATGAGGCAGACATCACCGGAGCATTTCAGAGGCCAGACACCAGATGGTAATAATACATTTCAACTATTAGAAGTTTGGATCAGAAAGCTAAAGGTGAAGGTCTTATCTCATTTGTCAAATGATGTAATTCATTATTAAATCAGGACAAACCAGTTAACATCTGAAGTATAATTCTGGTGGCTATTTATAACACACTCACCGCTTCATTTGACTCGACTGGCTTATTTAATTCTGTGCAGCATTTTATAAAAACGTAGGAAATGACCTATGCAAATCACAGTTCTGGATAAATCAAAATTTTTTTTCATGTGTCGATTAAATGTTAGCATGTTTGAGTTACTTGATGAAATTATGTCTTATTTAAAATAATTTGAAGCAGAAGACACTCCAGGTAAATTTAATGAGCTTGCCACGTGTGGGATTTGAGTGCTATACTTTTTTAAGAATGAGATCGCTCACCAAAAGTGCTCATATCCAGGCTCTCAAAGAGAGAGGGTTGCCATAAATGAGTCAGTTAATTCTTAAAACATTAATACCAAAAGTGAAAACGAAGGTATTTGCACCCTGGGGTATCTATGCTGGGAAGTCTCTACATATTTCTTAGTGAGAAATGAATGTGTTTAATCTTTTTTTTTTTTTTTTTTTTTTAAAGCAGGTTTCATGCCCACGACCGACCCTGAGATCAAGACCTGAGCTGAAATCAAGAGCCAGGTGCTAAACCAACTGAACCACCCAGGCTCCCCTTGAATGTGTTTAGTCTTGAAGAATGTTTAGAAGATAAAATATTGGTAATTCTGGCACTGACTGGGAAAGGAGAGATAATATAATCAATCTGATACTGGATGTTTTACATCTACCCACTATTTACCAATGAAGTAATACTCATCGTCTTTCTTCAGCAGTAGCATCATGGTGAAGGTGTATTAAGCACTTAGAACAGCACTGTTTTAAGAATTTCTACTGGTCTTCATTCACTGTATCCTCTCAAAAACTTTATGAAGTTAGTGCGATTATGCCCATTATAAAGATGATGAAACTGAGGTCACTCAGTAAGAATCACAGAGTATCCAAGTTTGAGGGAAACGTAGGGCTCACTTTTTTCAACTCTCAGTTTATAAATGAGTTTATAAAAGGCCCAGAGGTTCATGTCTTGCTCAGAGTTACATAAAAAGTTAGTAGCTGAGCCACAAATATTTAAACAACTAGCATACATTAAGTGCTTACTCTATGCCAATTAACCCTTACAATAACACTATGAAATAAATACTACTGTCTCAATTTTGCAACAACAACAACAAGAAACCCCACAAAAATAAAAAACAAACAAACAAAAACATTGGCTCTTGGAGATGTTAAGGTACTTGGGCAAATCACCCTCCGGTAAATGCCGGTGCTGGGATTTGGATCCCGGCCTTCTCCCTAGAGGTCTTAGTAGTATCAATACGCTGCTTCTTCAGTAGGACCACCTTTCTCTCCTCTATGCCAGCTTTCATCTGATCCGGTTGGCCTCCTACCTAGGCTATAAACAGCTGCATTTTAATCTCTGGTCTTGGTAGTTCTCACTGGGCAGGAGACAGTTCATGGAATCCTGGAGTGATTAAGAAGTGAGAGAAAATGAATGGCACCTCCTTTGCTAAGTTCTGAAGCATCACGACTAATAGGAGCCTTTAAGTTTGTTCGACAGAAAATCAAATGTCAGTGATAATGGAAACCGTAATAATATATCTTTATGCTTTCAGGTCTGATGTTTAAAATCACACTTTTCTCCATTTTCACTTTCCTTTAGGTTTCTTGGGGGCATTTTGCAAACGTTGTCATTATATTTATATAAATGCAGTAAACCTAGTGATGAAATCTCTTAATGAGACCTTAAACTCAAATGTAATGGTCTTGAGTTTTTCCTTCCTCAAATTTCACACTGATCATGAAATTTAATATTTCCCATCGTGTACATCTTTTTTTTTTTTTAATTAACATCATAGTTTTATTTAATAAAGAGTTTTACAAAGGGGACAACTGGTGATTTTTTTTTAGCATATATTTAAGTTTATATATGTTTGGATCAATAAATATTATTATGAATGTTTTTTCATGAATGCTTTTTTTTTTTAATTTTTTTTTCAACATTTTTTATTTATTTTTGGGACAGAGAGAGACAGAGTATGAACGGGGGAGGGGCAGAGAGAGAGAGGGAGACACAGAATCGGAAACAGGCTCCAGGCTCCGAGCCATCAGCCCAGAGCCTGACGCGGGGCTCGAACTCACGGACCGCGAGATCGTGACCTGGCTGAAGTCGGACGCTTAACCAACTGCGCCACCCAGGCGCCCCAGAATGCTTTTTAAAATGAGAAATACACACACTTTATTTCCTAATCAGAAGGTATATGTCTATATATCTGAGATTTTACATAACCATTAATTTTTTCTAGTTACATACTCATGAAACTGTGTGTGCTTTAAGCTGCCCAGCCAAACATCACATTTTCTGTATAAAGGGGAAAAGGCTGAAAAATTAGATTTTCAAGAGCCAAGTAAATTTGGGAGTGGCTTCATTCACATGGAGATGTGATTTGAACTTGTTAAGTATTTGCTAATAAGAGAAAGGTACCCTTTGTAGATATTCAGAAGGCTATTATTTTTACTCATCTACTCTGATAATACAATGAGAGTTCTAAGACAAGCTGGGGGTGGTAACTAAGGGCTTCATTTATCTGAAATTAGAAGTGCCCATAATGGGTTGGCAGGGCTGTGGGCCGCATTGTGTGTTTCCCAGTTCTCTCTAATTAGCCATAGAAAAATGTGAAGAATAGCACCCACATTATCCAAATTCTCTTAAGGATTTGCTACCTTAAAAACTATTTTCCTTTTGTTATGTTCAATATGTATAATTATGCTTTCAGAAAGCCCTCTGCTTTGGAATTCTTTTCTTGCTGACCTGCCACCCAGTTGCAAGCCATATCCAGCAGCCACTACTTATTTACTGAAGGTTTTTTTTGAGGAAAGTTTTTAAAATTAATTAAAGGAATATATCATATATATATACATACATATATATATACATACATATATATATATGATATATATCTATGTATCTATATCATATATATATATATATGGTTGTTGCTTTTTTTTTTTAAATCTCCAATGTCTATCCCCTTTTTACAAATCACCTACCCCATAAAGGAATTTTCCTCTGGCTCCTTGTGTCATCTCTTACATCATCTCTTATGACTTTCTCCCCCACGCCTCACCTCCCCTGTCTAGCCACACTGGCCTTTCACTTCCTTATGGCATGAACTGCTTCTTGTCTTAGGGATGTAACACTTTCAGTTCTCTCTTCCTGGGCCACTCTTTCCCTGCTTTTCCTCAGTCAGCCCAGATGTCAATGCTGCAGGTATCCCCTCAACCAGTATTATTCCACCCTACAGACTTACTCCCAACTATCTCGTTTTATCTTTAATGTTATTTTTCATGATTTCACCACAAAGTCCAGAGGCCTCATCTGTTTTGTTCACCCCTGTGTCTCTAGCGACCAAATGGTGCCCAGAACATAGGCACTTGATACACTATTTTTGGAACAAATAAAGACATAGAATTGATCAGTCAGTCGATCAATAAGTAGATAATAGATGTCTTCACTCAAAAACTAATGTATGGAGATAGAAATTATAATATTGATTATCTCAGGGGTATATTAGCTGGGAAGGGGCACAAGGGAGCATTCTGGAAGGTTAAAAATATTTTCCATCTTGATCAGAATAATGGTTATACAAACACATGCACAAACATATGCAAAAATTAATATAGCTGTACACTTATGACTTATTTTGTATACATAAATTAAAAAAGTATATAAACTGTTGTGTTAATCCATCAGGGACTAGACTATATGCATGATAGTTGGTAAGCTTGGTACCACGGGAAACTGGGTCGGGCATCTCTAAATGTCTAGCATATCAAATTTAAATAAATGCATCAAAAAAATAAATGTCCAGAGTAAGACCTTTGATTGTTGGAAAATAATTGTCACCTTAGAGGACAGATCTAAGATCAACAACACAACAGGATGTCTTTCCAAAACCACATGTTCTTTTAATGTGGATCTGTCCTACCTATGTCATTATATAAGCCTTTTTTTAGCTAAGGGTGTCTCATGGCTTTTACACAGGGTCTAGGAAAAGATAAGAAGGCAGGAATAAAATATTAACTTTAGAACTTAGAGTCCTTGTTCAACACAATTTATCGTTGGCCCAGTCCTTGCTAGTTGAGGATTCCACAATCTAGATCAGAAGAAATGATTATAAAACAATGATGGATACAACTAGAAGATACTCAAGGACATGGAGTTTATCAGTTTGCTAGACAGAAGGTTCTATATGCAAAACCATACAATATTCTATATACGCAAGGATGTCAATGGGAAGTGGCATACTGAATAAGCGGTTCCTTTATGGAAACTTCTTTTAAAAAGGTATAAGACACATAATTAACTTTCTAATACTGTTACACTCCATGAAAGTCAATGAGAATGGTCTTGTTTATGTACACGGATTGTTCAAGGAATTGAATCTTAACCTTCTTGAGTAAAAAGTATTTTTGAAATGATTTGAATTTTCTATTGTTGAAATCTTTCTCATTTCTTCCTTCTCACAAAAGGTATTCTTGCGAAACACTCCTCTCTCCGTGGTTTGGGTTCAGCATGCATGTTGATGGTTGCATGGGACTATCTCAGCAGTTAATGTGTTGTTAACCTAGTAATAACTAGATGAACTTACCCCGCTGCTTATCCATGTACTTTCAGTAGCTCTTTCCTGGGAGAGAACATTCTCCACTGGGTCTGCGATAATGTCCTCTAGTAGCATTTAATGTAATATGTAATGCTTTAATTTTGCTACCTTATTTTACATAAAATTTCTAGGTAAGGGCCTGAATCATTGCACAAGCTTTGTGATGACTATTGGACTTTGTTTCTGTTTGTTTGTTTTTTCTCCTCGTAACTCAAGGTTCAAAGCTATATAAAAAAAGGGCCAAATCTACCAGAGGTCTCACCAACAGATAGAATGGGAGTAGATCAAGTCACTATTCTCAGAAATCCTAAAGGTTTAAGGGCTGAGGGACCAATCATAAACTTCAGGGGCACCTAGGTGGCACAGTCAGTTGAGCATCCGACTTCAGCTCAGGTCATGATCTCACGGTTCCTGCATTTGAGCCCCGCATTGGGCTCTGTGCTGACAGATCGGAGCCTGGAGCCTGCTTCAGATTTTGTGTCTGCCTCTCTCTCTCTCTCTGTCCCTCCCCTGCTTGTGCTCGGTCTCTCTCTCTCTCTCTCTCTCAAAAATAAATAAAACATTAAAAAAATGAAAAAACATCATTGGCTAAATTCAAGAAAAATGCATTTCCCCCCAAAATGTTTTAAAGCTGATAATGAGAAATAACTCTTCTTGTTTCTGAGCATATATTATATCCAATTTATATACTATATGGCATAAGTTTATATTACATGGCATAAGTTTAAGCCAAAATCTCTATCTCCTCCCTACCCATTATTTATCCACTCTCCCATATACATCAATTTCTTTGGAACTGGAAATTGATGTTTTGCCCTAAGAAACCACCACGAGAGCTTGGGAGGAATGTGAAAGTCCTCAATAAGCTCTGTGCCCTATTCTTCCCCTTTCTGCTCTCCTCTCTTCCTCTTCTTCGTTTTTTTTCTCACCCTGAGTTGTCAGCAGTTCCGATTTTAGAATCTGTGACTATAAGGGACACCCCTGGATGAGGAAGCAGAGGCCACTGCTTTGCTCTTGCCTAAGAAGCCTATGTCATCTTGGCACCCTCTCCACAGGTCCTGGGCAGAGCCTTTCTTGGTGGGAGCCAAAGACCTAGCTTCCTCTTTGCCTCTCTGTCACTTCATACTCCCACACCATTTCCCCTTCAGTCCGAGTCCTATTCCTAGACCTCTGTTGTTGCCCTACAGCACCCCTGCCCAAACTTCAGGCCTCTCTGTCTCAACCCCAACCCCACCTCCCCATTCTATGCTTTGTCGAGATAAATCAGTTTGAGTCCAAAGCTAGCTGTCACTCTGGAAAGGCAATCTAATAAATTAATCTCTCATAAGAAGTTAATGACTTAATAAGAGCTTAGGATATTAAGAGTTTGCTACTTGTATTTGGCTTGTAATGGATGATTTTTATAGATGCAAAGCCTTAAACCCAGGCGGTGACTGTTAGGTGGAAGAATTTCAACTACAGCCCATTTTGGAGTGGGGGAGGGTGATGGAAGACAGTACGATGGGGGAGGGCTAGCGTGATGCTCTTAAATTGCTAATGATGCCCCATAAGCCTACATTCCCCTATATCTAAGCGGGTAGGCACTTCAGGCTTTACTTATCCTGGACTGTCTTATTCTTGCTGGTGACTGTTTACTAATCTTTTTGTTCTCTAGTCTTCTGGATTTCCATGACAGACCTCAGAACTCATCTTCCTTAGGATAAAGATCTGATGTGGGCAGCCCTTGAGCACTCTCTAGAAGGTAAGAAGCTAGTTTACTGGCTACTTAGACAGCTGAAATGTGCAGAACCCTTCCATAAACTGTGGGCATGGCTGGTCCTAAACTAAACCAGAAAGTCATCAAAGTTTATTTATATTCTGCTCATCCCCACCACCTCACCTCTCTCTCACCTTCTCTCCTCTGTGCATTCCAAATTCTGTGCCCAATACACCTTCGCCCTGTCTTCACTCTTCTCATCCCCAGGGCTGGTTCATTCACTGGGGCCTTTTGGTTCCTAACATATGTTTACACAGATGAAATCTGGTTCAAGTAAGAGCCACAAGAATATCTTTGAAGAATAAAAAGGGCAAGCTTGTCATAAGGGATCACATGAAACTTGAGGAATGTGATAAAGAGGGGAGGAGGAGGTTCTCAGGCAGCCAGCTAGCCCCATTTCAATCTGAGGAGCAAAGCGTAAAGCACTTTTGCAAAGTGTAAAGCACTCTAGCTTGAATGAGAATAGGAGTCCCAGGTGGGGAGATGCTCCTTATGTACCATGGAGTTTTCCAGGCCCTGGAGTTTCCCAGAATTGTGAGGATTCTAATTTTACAAATTTAGGGGGCAGCCCAGACTTTTTAAAAAAGTATTTCAAAGAAATGTTTCTTGTGGTCTTTGGAATATACCTAGAGAAACTCTGGAGTATGGGGTGACACATGGTTGGTTGCAAGTCTATGAGATCTGCCTATCCTATGAGAGGCAGGAGAATGAACGCTTTATCCTTCAATCCTAACAGATGTCTACTTCGGGCTCAGTAAGTATGGCTCCAGCTGATTGGCCCTTAGTTAACATCCCCACCCTCCAACCCACAAAGGAGGTTATAATGGGATAAAGAGACTGGTCTACTTTAACAATTCAACAGATTTCTCCCTCAAAATTCTTTTCGTCGACTAATATTTGGAGTCCTAAGTTTTATTCTCACCACAAATCATGCAACTGCTTAATTCTTCTCCATGTACCAAGTAAAACAGGTGACTAGAAAGTAGGGGGACCATCAAAAAGGTAGTTCTAAATCATTGCACTTTACTAAGACCCAAGGCTGTATTCCACTTACTCATCAGAACTCCATAGCAGGTAACCCCTTTAGAGTCTTATTTATAGTACTATAAATTTATCTGAGGGAATGACATGCTAGTTAATTCATTTTACACAGTTTTATGGAGGGATTTACTACAGTGCCTTTTTCGAATTTACAGCCAGAAGGAATTAGGCACATCATCTTGACCAATTCCCTAACTCTAAAAATAGAGAAACCAAGGTCAGAAACTTAAGGGATATAGTGGACTCTCCCTTCCCACTAGGACCCCTCTTCTTTCTTTTGGGGACTGCTTTTTCCATGAGGACCACCCCCCACTCCAGGTCTAGGTATGACCAATCAGATCACCCTACCGCCCAAACCCAGTGATTGGTCCAAGGCAAGGACCTGACTAAGGCTGCCTTGAACTGTCTGGGAAGAAGGTCTTTTCCCACTGGGGTTGCAAAATGGGAAAAGGATAATCTGGGACTGCTGCCACCATCCTGCAGAATGTTTGTCTGAAGAGCAAAATCAAGCAGAGGTAGGAAGAGCTGAGACAGGGAGAATTGACCAGGGTGAGATCATTTAAGCCCCAGGAGCAGGCTAAATTGCAATCTGGTTCTTCATTTCTAGTTGTGGGAGTCAATGAAGTTCCCTTTCATTCATAAACTAGTGTGAGTTGAGGATTCAAACTTGTAACTGAGTTGTAACATGGACATGCCTGGTTCTGCAGCTTTATGTACCATGTGTCCTGATGCTCCGTTCTCCTGACTGGGTATATCAGTCTCCATGCTCTGTGGCAGGAAGGAAGGGTTGAGTTTTAGAATGCCTAAGCACAAACTGCATTATCTGCTAAAAATGCAGATTCCAAGGACCACAAAAATTCAAGTTTGGTGAGACTGGGTGGCAAAGGCCATAAACCTGTCCCTTATCCAGGTTTTTCCTGAGTGGGAAAAGTCCTTAGAGTGACTTAGGAGGCTGTTATGTTCACTGGCTGTCACCTTTTGCTCCAGTCACACTGTTTCCCTTGAGGTCAACAAACATGCCAGACTTGCTCTGCTCGTAGAGCTTTATCTTCACTGTTCCTTCTACCTGAAAAGCTCTTTACTCCAGATACAGCTACGGCAAAACCGTTCCTTTTACTTACTGGCAGAAATGTCACTTTTGAGGAGTGACCTGTCCAATTCTGATCTCCCTATTTAATACAACAACGCAACACCCCTCACCCCACCTGTATCCCTTACCCCCTATTTTATAATTTTCCCCTGTAACTCATTTTACCTTCCCTAGTTCTATAGCACTTACTTCTTGTTTATTTTCTATCTCCTTCCCCCTCCATCTCCCTTCCTCCCCACTTCAGGAAAGTGGGCATCTTTCATTTGTTCACTGAGGCTTCCAAAGTATCTTCGGCACACAGTTGGCAGGCAATAAATATTTTTTGAGTGAAAGTGCTTTCAGTTCAAGGTGATTTCTGACTCTCAAAAAATGCCATAGTGCCATGTGGACATTCATTATTTTACTTTCTTAATACTTCTTAATCCAGATTGCCAGGATTTCTTTTCCTTTGAAATCGAGAAGCGGTAAGAAAAATAATGAGAAGAAAGTTCCTTCCTCATTGCTGATGCTGCATATGGGTGCCCAGTCTGGGTCACCTATACGCCACCGAGGCTCACTTTCCTTAGAGCTTCGAAGGGCCAAGTACACAGTTGACCGTTGCTGATTTAGACTCTGGAGGTCTTCTGGGAAGAGAAGCTTTTCTGTTACCACATCACGCTTGCTTATAAGCAACTGAACAGACACGTTGCTGCATTAGCAGCTGGACATAGGGATGCATGTACTTAGAGACAGTGATTTTTTTTTTTTTTTTACACATATTCACATATTCTGCTTCCACTCAACACAGGCTACCTTCTTCAGAACCTGATGATTTTGGAACAAGGTAACAAGAACCCACGTTGGACTAAACATTAGCCTTAGTGGTGGGATCAGGTGATCAAAACTGATGTATATTTGCTTTTTTTTAAAAAAAATATTTTAACTGCTCAATTAGCTGAGTACCTAATATTCACATTATGCCACTTAATCTAATGTTTTAAAGAGACATTTAAGCTTTCAACTAACATCCATTCTAGTGAAGCAAAATGCTGCCTGCTACTTTCCCTGCTCAGTTTCTGGAAGTTTGGGCAGCTGCTGCTGTGTGTGCTGAAGGGAAATTGGATTCTTAAAGAAACTGCTTAATCTTGTCTATTAAGCAATTAAATAAAATGGGCTCTCAGAGTGTGTAGCAGGCGGGTTTGGAAGTGAAAAAACATTTCGAAAATCATGTTTTGCGTTTAAAATGGATGTTTAAAAATGCAACGGCATACATTTAAGAGAAAATGATGATTTGGGGAGTTTTTATTAAGTGCTTCAAGTCAAGAAAGTCTGAATATTAAAGAACTTATACAATGACAGGAGAAGCCGCTTTAGTGGAAGTAGGCCCTGAATTTAAATTAGATCAACCTAAAAGGACACAGTGAAATTTATTCCAAATCGTTCAGATTTTTCTCCTTTGAAAAAAATCCCCATCAAAAAGGGTATCGCCACTTTATTCTGCAGAGTTGTCGTTTAAAGCAGTGTCGCCACTGCACGGGGACCTCAGAAATACACTGATTATAGGTCGAAATGAAAAACAAAACAAACCAAAACCGAAACCAGCAGTGCTGTTGTCGAAGTCATTCAGGGGGCTGTCCTCCCTTTTAATGTATTCGTTTTTAATGAAAAGGGAAGGGAGTATTTGATATATCCTGACACTTGGTCCCTTTCCGCGAAATCTGAAACTTGAGACGCAAAACATTCCGCAGTTGTTGGTGAAATACCTGCCTTAAAAGCAGAACCACACTGAATGTCTTTGGCCCGGAATTCCAGAGACTAATTTCCACCCCTCCCACGGAGTCACCTGCTCAGGGGGAACCCCGGCCAGAAATCCGGGTCGCGCCAGGTCAAATCTTGCGCGTCTCTTGTTTACTCCGCCCGGGGCAGGGCGGCGGCGCGGCCGGGGTGTGGGGGTGGGGGTGGGGGTGGGGGTGGGGGTGGGGGTGGGGGTGGGGGTGGGGGTGGGGGTGGGGGTGGGGGGGGAGGCCGCTCGGGCCCGCGGTGCCCGGGGCACTAGGCTCCGCTCAGCTCGGCGCGGGTGCTCGGGCGCCCAGGAGGGGCCGCGCGCGGTCCCGGCCGGGCGGGGGACCACCCGGAGGAGGCGCTCCCGGCGCCCGCCCGGCCCTGCCGCCACTCGCCGCGGCCTCCGGGGAACCTCCCCCGAGGGTGCACACGAGTCCACACACGCAGGGTAACGGCTCGAGGGAGCCCCGGAATCCCCCGGGTGTCGCTGGGCAGGGGAGGAAGCCCAGGGTCCCTGTCCCCACTCGCCTGGGATTCCCTCGTCCGTGGGCCCCGGTCTCCCCGCGCGGGCTGCGATTTCACTCGAGTCCCCTCTTGGGCGAGGGAAGCGCGCGGGTGGAGGCAGCGACTAGCCCCGGGTCCCAGCGCGGCCCACCGGGAAACTGGTAGCAATAACCCGCGCAGCTGCCCATGCGGGCTTGAATACCCCCGAGAGGGCGGGCCGCGTGTCCCAAGCAGGGTGCGCCTAGGGCGCCCCGGTGAGTGACCCCAGGGAAGGCATTTGGGGCATTTCGAACGCGTGAAAAGTTCGTGCTTCTGCAGGGGCGCGGAAAGTGCTAGTAAAACGCTTTGCAAAGCTCCAGAATGCAGCCGGGAGCTAGTCTGATTTTTTTTTTTTTTCTTTTCTTTTGACTGTAACAACCGTGAGGACGGGCGAGGGCGAGGGCGAGGAAGGGGATCAGAGGTACACGGACAAAGTCATAATGACAAAACTAATTATTATATAATTTTGTGATCAAGACAGGGAACGATTAGATTAAACGAGGAAATGGGGAAGATGGGGGGGGGGGGCTTCCACGTCCCTAGAGGAAATTCTCAGGCTCTTGGAGACGCCCAAGTTTTTTTTTTTTGCATGACAAGTAGAGACTGGTTCTCGGGGGAGTTCCCCGATCCGAGCGAGCGGGAGCGCGGCCCTGGTCTTCCCGCCCCGAGCGGCCGCAGCGGGGCCAGGCCCTGCCCTCCCGGCCGCCTCCCTCCCCCGCCGCCCCGCCGCCCCGCGCGCCGCACATCCCTCTCCAGCTTGCCGACTCCAGACTGGTTTTTCTGGTTCAGCCTCCCTCCCTGGGACGCGCTGGGGGATCCGATGACGTCGCTGGCTGAGTCTCTCCCTCTTCCTCCCTCCTTCCCTCCGCCTCTCCCCCCGCCCGCCCTCGCCGCGCACTCCTCCTAGTAACTTCTGTTCGGGGAGGCGCTGCCAGGAATAACCCGGTGCGTCCACAGCCCGGGAGGGGAGGCGGCCGCTGCGGCTCCCGCACGCAGACTGCTTGCGGCCCGGGCCTCGCGCTCCCTCGCGAGCCCCGCGGCCCCTGCCCTGGGCCCATCTCCGTATAGTGTCAGAAAAATAAATAAAGGAAAGAGGAGCCTGGGCTGGCGGTCGGGATCTCTTCCCTCCCTCCGCGCCCGCCCTCCCTCTGTCCTTAAGGAAATGCTACCAGACACCCCCCACCAGACACGCTCAGCCTTGGCGAGGAGCGGCCGCCGCGGCAGCGAGAACAAGGGCACCAGGGGGGTTTCCTCCTCCTCCTCCTCTCCCTCCTCTTCCTCCTTCTCCTCTCCGTCCTCCTCCTCCTCCTTCTCAGCGGTGACTTTCCAGGTGAGCGGCCGCCGCTGCTGCGAGGATCCCCCTTGCCCGCTCGGGCTCGGGCCACCGCGTCGCGCCCTCCTCCCGCCCCTGTCACCCGGCGGCGGCCGGGAGCTGACAGCCGCCCGAGGGGCTCGCGGCCCAGAGGCGGGCAGCCGGCGGGAGGCGGGCTGGAGGTGAGAGGGTGGAGAGGAGGCGAGCGGGGCGCCGCCGAGCGCTGTCTCTCCCCGCCGGAGGAGGGTCTCCACAAAAACATCTTCGGGGACTGTGGCACAAGTCTTTGCCAAGTTGAGTCCTGGACCTTGAGGCTCCCCGGAGCCCGGAGCAACTTGGAGGGTCTCCTGGCTCGTTAACGATATTTCTACACGTCTCGACTTTGGGGTGCTGGGTGCAGCCTTGGGGCGCGCGGAGGGCGGACCGACCATTTGGGAGCGCAGAGCGGCGGGAATCTAGGTTCCTCGGCTCGGTAAGTGGCCTAGGCGCCGTGTTTTTCCTGCCTCCTTCAGCATTGGGAGCTTGTTTCACTTTATACTGAAATCGCCTCCGCCGGACTCGGTCGCGTCTCGCATCGCGCGCCCCCAGCCCCTTCCCGGTGTGGCGAGGGTGAGGGTCGGAGGGGGCGGGGATGGGGGAGACCTCGTCCGGGGGGGGGGTGGTCCGGCGCGTCGGGAAATGCGGGGAATACCCTGGCCGAGGATCTATGCAGATGAGGGGAGGCTGCTTTGCGTAATGTCCTGGGGGGAGGGGGCCGCGCGGGAGCGCTGGAGGCAGGAATGTGCCTGGTTACTAATGAGGGACGTGCACCGGCGCGCACCGCCGGGCCACCGCTGCGGCTGCCGCGGCCGCCGGCCGCCCGTCGTCAGGTAGCGGGGGAGGGGGCCGCGGGCGGGCGGCGGGCGCGCGGCGCGGGCCGGGGGCGGGCGGGCGGCGCGGGGGCCGGGCCGCCGGCCTGCGGCCGAGCGAGCGCGGCGAAGGCTGCTAGCTGTTGGCATTTCAGTGACTCCTTTCTCCTCCCGAGCGAGGAAGGAAGGAAGGAAGGAAGGAAGGAAGGAAGGAAGGAAGGAGAGAAGGAAGGAAACGAGGAAGGAGGGGACTGTCTCGATGGAAGGTTCAGGCGGAGGCGCCCTCGCCTTGCGGGTGCACCGGCCACAGAGCGGCTCCCGGCGCGGCGGGCTGGCCGGGGGCGCGTGGAGACGGGTGGGGGCGGTTTGCATGCGTGTTCGTCTGTGCGTCTGCCCGGGGACCGGGAAGGGACATGTGTGTTTGGGTTCTGCACTGTGGGGAGCTGGGTCTGCGCCTTTATGTCTGTTCCCTGAAGTGGGTGGAACGTTGGCCCGTTCCGGGAATGTTCCATGACGTGGTGCAGCCACAGGAAGGGGGTTAACGAGGGGCTCTCTGCCGCGGCGGTTCTGCCGGCTGCTATCAAAGCAGATGTGCTGCTGCTCCTCCTCTCTCACCTCCCTTCACCCCTCCCCCGCCTTTGCATTCTGTGCGTCTGGTGTTGGTAGGGGCGAGACAGGAAAACACTGCTCAGTGTGGGGGTGTGTGTAGGGGGTGGGGGTGATGTATGTGTGGTGTCTGTCGTATTTGGTGGGGGAGACTCCAGATTAGCTCTGACACCCCAGCTGTTATCGCAGATCGGTGCGCTTTATACGCATGTGCCTCTCGCGTTCTGTCCCTCTTACATAACACATCCAGTGCAGCAGAGGACACGAGAAAATGCGACCCCCAACTCTCCGAGCCCAAATTGGGTGAGGGGGTAGAAGGTCATGAAGTGTCCCTTCGTGTTGTCCTTCAGGGACGTGGCTTCCAGTGGAAAAAGGGAGGAGGGGAAGGAGGGTTTTCTTCAAGTGGCTCCTCTCCTGACTTGAAAGCATCTAACTGGAAAAGGACGGCAGGAACTAGTCCTCTCTAATGGGAAAGCTTTTACAGGCTTCGCCGAGGGAAAGTGGGTACTTTAACCTCGGGAGTGCAGAGAAGACAGAGGGTCCTTAATAGACACTTAGAGCAGCCGAGCAATAATATGTGTGGGGTAGGGGGGCAGTGGGGATGGCTTTGAGGGGACGGGAGGACTAACCTGATAATAGGTTTCGCTGGAGGCCTTAGGACACCTGTAATGGCTTAGAATTCGCACAGGAAGCAGTGTGTGCAACTGACATTGCAAAAGCCTTATTCTCTGCACAGTTTCTTAGGCCTAAAATGAACATAAAAAGGCTTGTTTCCGGTACTTTCATTATAATGGAAAATTTGAACCGATTGTTCTCCTTCCTTTTTTGCCATTTTAAAAATAACTCAGTCTACCTCCAAATAAATACTGGTGCTCTCTCCCACCCCCAAAGGCTAGACCTTGATAATTCACAAGAGAACTGCGTTTTTCTAGCATACTCAGGGCTCTAGTCAAGGGCTATTGATTTTTCTCTTCAGTACAGTTGTTTCTTTTGTAGCGCATAATCAAGCCCAGAAATTACTTGAAATATTAATAAGATCCTTTTTAATTAAATTTGCAATGATCTGTCCTCCTGGAAAAGGCCATTTAACTTTATTAGAAACATTTCCTCCAGTGATAAAGTAATATTTGGTGATATTTGTCCTTGAGCAAACCAAGTTATTTTAAATATTTGCATATGTATGTACAGAGATGTATGTTACACATAGTATGTATGTATTTATTACATATATATTAGAATTTGCAGATGTCTTTTTCTTTTTTACCCTGTAAAAGTGCCCAAACAAGATTTTAACCAAGTAGATTGTGTAATGAGTAGATTGGGTTTGATTTTTAGGATATAGGCCAGATGGTTTATCAAGACAGAAATACCCTCTAGGTGATAGCATTTTCATTAAGATGAAATTCCTGTGGAACACTAGGAAATCATGTTACCAGATGAGAAGTGTGCATTTTTATTTTGAGGTGAAAAGGATTTACCAACATCCACTAAATGATAGTGTGCTTTTCAAGTGTCATAATCCCTTTTGACCACTAGGTTTGAAATATGCAGTATATTTCTTATGTACAGAAAAATGTTACATGACAATGGTGAATCTTTTGAAAATTGTCTGAGTGTCTTGCTTTGAACATGGGTCAGGTATAAAACAAAATTCATTTGCTGGCATCTATATTTCTGTTACAATGATTGTGTTTTATGAGGTTGGCGTTTTTAGAGACTGCTTATATTTATGTAACGGTGTTTATGATTAAATTGATGTGAAATTGATTTGGGGACAATTTGGGGGAGTGGTAGCATGTTAATGATGGTACCAATTTAAAATTTAACTGATTTTTAACATGTTAGATCCTTGTGGAGGTGTTTGGAAAAATTTCACTGAAGTAGGTAAGGCATTTCTATATTTCTATTAAACATGGGATATGAAGGTGAATTTACTCTATGTGTGTTATCACATAATGAAGTCATGTCATTTGACTTTATTGAAAGATTAGCCAGTGGAATATTTTGATTGATCGGGCTCTTTTTACACAAGATGTGTTTTCAAATGTTCTTGTTACTATGAAAACAAAACAGAGAGAACACGAATGCAGGCGTTCCCTGTGAAATAATGGTACGTGTGTCTGCTTGAGCTTTTGACACTTCGTCACTATTCAGAAAAATCAGGTTTTGTTTTTTTATGCTGATTCCATTTTAAAATGAGGATTTTTTTCTTTTTTTAAGAATCTGCCTATTTTGAAATTTAAAGCAGGGTTTATTTCAACAGTAACAATGATAACATATAGTCTATTTGTGTTGGCTTTAGATTTTTCAGTTATCAGTAATTAGCTGAAGTTAATCTGAAAGCTTCAACATAGAAAAGTAGTTTTAAAGAGCTATAGAAAATGTTATTTGGCATGAGTGAAAAGCGTACTCCTTTAGAGTGTGGAAGCATTTAATTCCTGAGGTAGCGACTATTGTAATAAGGGAAAGATGGTTAAGATCAACTGGATGGATAGTTTGGGATCCAACAGGTTGCTACTCACCTAAGTCTGTTCAAAATAAACACTGTTTTCAAATTTTGGTTCCTAGTCAGCATCAACAGGACTCTATTGGTCTGTGTAACAGTCCTGTAGGTGGAGAAATGGTTCACAATTTAAACCTTCACCTGAAAATTCCAATGCTGTGCTTCTAGTTAATGAATTTATAAATGAATTCACCATGAATCCATATTTTGGCTAAAACAGGGTATGTAAGTATTGCAGCTTTCTAAGTGATATAAAAAGGAACAGAGGAAGTCTGCTATCTCAACTCAATGGACTTCAGGTTTCATAAGGAACTTCACACTATTAGTGTGTGTAGGGTTGCTGTAACCACATAGGCAGAGACTTCATTTATCTTGAGTAAAACCTCAGTGAATATTCCAGTGAGGTTTCTCAATGCTTGAAGCTGTGAATGAAGATTGAGAGAAAATGGGAAAACCTTGTGAAAATAAGATTGTGATTATTTGAAGGAAATAATATACATGATACAATTTTCCACTTGTTCCTGATACTTGATCACAACAACAACAAAAGCACTGCTTTCTATATGCTATTTATGGCATTGCTAACAAAAAGGAAGTTGTAAGTCAGTATTTGTAGCTGTGAGATGGCCCTAAGTAATTTGGACAAATATTTCAGCACTTCATCTATCATTGTGACATAACCAGTCTTCACGTATAAGAGGATAACACAGCATACTTGATCTGTACAATCTTTGGCTTCTGTGATGTTGATCCTGGCTACTAGACTAGCAGTCTTCAAGACTGAATTTAGAATAGAATCAGAACTGGTTAATAATTTGTGTCACTATTTTTCTGAGCCAAATATGTGCTAATCTTAACACATACTCATATTATTTGTCATTTGAGGTGTTAATTATGGCATTTGATCTATTCTACAAGTGTCCGTAACTGTAGATTTCCTATCTGCTTAAAATTTGAAGTCTGACTAGGTAGACATATTTGAAGAAAGTGCTTTGGAGAGAAGAGATGAAAATGATGCTTGTGTGCCTGAAGACACAGGGCGGAGAGCAGGTGGGGTTTGACCTACTACTTCTGGGTCACATGGTGATTGGAGGTAAGGTCAGGAAGTACTCAGGGCTAGGCAACATTTTTGACTTGTCACTCACATATAATCTTAGCTCTTTCTTCAGAGTACTATGACAAGTGACCCAGTCATCATTGATCAATACAACTTATTCATCCGTTTATTCAACAAGTATTTATTATGGATTAGGCTTTTGGTAGACACCAAGGATATAATGATGATCCAGACCAGAAAAGGAGCTTCTAATCTAGTGGGCTTGACAGATATGAGGCATGAGGTGAGCCAACATAAATAAAGCCACATTAGTTATGAGTGCTCTCGAAGAAACAGAAAGGAGCGTATCATAAGTGTATACACCTATTAATAAGTGTATACACCTATTAATGAGTGTATAAAAATAAGCAGTATATCACCCTTGTCTGAAGAGGTAATATTTGAGCTGAGACTGAAGAATAAACTATGGTCAAGTGGAAAGAGGTGGAGAGAAAGAGTGTATTGTACAAAGAGGGAATAATGCAAATATCTTGAGATTGGGGGATGTACAGTGCTTTGAGGAATTGAAAGCAAGCCAGTGGGGCCGAGGGTACATAACTAGAGAAATGAGGCGAGGTGTGGCCAGATTACGTGGTCAGTACCACATGAAAGATTATCTAACCTGGCATAAATGGGCACTGTCCTTGGAAAATCAGGACATATGACATACTATTGGCTATGTCAGAAGTAGATCATTGGAGAAAGAATTTTGGGGGGCAGGGTCTAGAAGTTGGAGGAGCCTTATGTATAACATGTGTCTCTTCACAAGTACTTCAACGTCAGTGGTCCTTGACCCCTGGAGGTTTGTTACGACTCCATGTGCTAACTTCGGTTTGAGGGGTTTAATTGTAGGTTAGCTTATTATTATTTGCAGGTAATTTTTCTAAGAATAAATAATTTAAATTAAAAAATACTTATTTGAGGATCAAGTTAACTGAATTGGTCAACACCGTTGATTCACTTAATGAATAACTACCAGTTCCGAGGTCTTTCAAGGTCGTTGTTTGAAGAACCGATTCATCTTTAGAACCCTGCATAAGCTGGATCTATATGTTTCTAAACAGCTAATGAAACATTCAAGTCCCCAGATAATTTCTCTTCATGACTGCAAATACTGGAACCTTTGGAAAAATTTAGCTCTTTTTTTTTCTTTTCTTTTTTACCTTCTGTATGATTAAGGGTCAACGTAATACAAAAGAGTGGAAAAAGAGGTTAGTGAAAATAACATTCCTTTATGTAATCTTGGGCTCCTACTCCATTTTGTCAACTGTTATCACTTAATTAATTTGCTCCCTGTTTTAAAATTCATACAATATAGAAATTTCAATTTAGGTGGCAAAAACAGTCAGTTTATGGAAGTGGAGCTCCAAGCTTAGGCTCTGGAGTCAGACTGGGGGGGGGGGGCAGAATATGAGTAATTGAGAGGTAAGAGGATGATGATCCTTGACTTGAATTTGTACAATCTAGAGAAGACATATGGCTTGTTAAATAAACTTTACTAAAACGTACGAGCGAAAGTATAATATAAATGGAAGCATTTTTTTTTTTTTCCATCTGCAAAGATTAGAGGGTCTTTGTGGGAGGAAGTAAATTTTGATCGGGGGCCTTGAAAGTTGAGTAGAATTTCAGTAAATCCTACTAAGAGGGAGGGGCGGTGCCCATTGAATTTGATCTGGAGTGGTGGGACATTGTTGTGCCAAGGGAGAGGAAGAGTACGGCGAACCTGGAAAGGTCCATTGGTTCCAGACCATGTGGGCCATGAAGCCCTCCTGAGAAAGCTGGATTTCACCTAAGGTTTTTCAGCAGAGGAGTGATGCTATGACGTGTGGGTGTTCAGAAAGATTATAAACGTCTAGGGGATGCATAGCTTGGTGGCAGGGTGGCCATTAAATTGGTATAAGGCCCCAAAAGACGTAATGAAGGTTGACACCACTGCATGACAGTGTGAACTCTTTTGTCTTGTTCATGGACATCTTAATAATAAATAACAAAAGTGATTAAGTATTTTGATAAACATGGTCAAATACATACAGCAGATCGTCAGTCTAAGCTGTGTCTTCAGTATACAGTACTGCATTTTTAGTTTAACCTACTCTACAACTCTTTCCTCGGAACAGTCTTTATAAATAGTAATAGTGAAAGTTGGCCACCAAACAAACGATAACTTATAAAAATGGCTATACTTAAAATGATAACGCACTTATGTTTTTAGGTGTAAATATTTAAGGAATGGATAGATGATTCGTTTTGTGGCTCATTAGAATACCGGTTTTTAATTGATACCCAGTTGTATCTAAATCATGACAATACTGGACGGATAGTGTAGGGCAGTGTATTTGGAAGGCAGTGTTTTTTGACAAAGATTTATCTGGTGGTTTCATTTTCTCTGAAAAAGAAAGCAGGAGATCAGCAAAGCTCTTGTTATTTGCATTGTGGCAGATTCACTTGATTTCTGAAGGCCAAGAAAAAGGTGGGACTTTTCAAACTGGGCGGTGGGGAAATGTCAGACACACCCTCGTTTGTATTTGCTTAGGGGGCCTTAGGCATGCATATATGTCCAGGTATGCATGTGTGCATGCATGCACATGTATACTAATCTTAGAAAATCGTATGTATTTAGTGAGAAAGAAAAATTTGATACTTAAAATACAAGCATGAATTTTCATCCTGATAGTTGCAGAAAGAATTTCTTTTAAAATGGAGATTAGGTCTAATTCCATATAAAGAAGATTATAGCAAAGGTAATTTAAATTGTAAGTAGCTTTGTTCACTAAAATGCTAGATTCATTTGAAACAGTGTTTTATTTCTTTTGGAAGCCAGACAACTAGTTTAATAGTGTACATATGAAACACTAATTTGGCTTGTTAATTGGATGCAATTAAACTGAGGTTATTTTATACTGCTTAATTGTCTGAAAATTACACGTGTTGCCATGCCTGTGTAATGTGAGGCAAAAACTGGGACTATCGTGGAAGTAGAGGTGGAGGGACATAAGGTCTAGAAGTGTCTTTGCAATTAGCTTTCTGTAAAAACTTGGAAACAAGTCCTTTAAACTCTCTGGACTTCCTTTGGAAACGAAAGGATTGGAACAGATGGGCTTCTAAAGCCTCTTCCAACTCATCATCTATCAGTTTATAAATTCTACTTTGTAGTTCTAGAGAATGCAGTGTCATTATATTCTGTAATTATGGTATTACGAGGATGAACTAAACACTTTTATAAAATCAGCACAGTGCCAATTTAGCAAATCCGTTAGAAGGAAGGGCATTTAGGCTGAAGGAGCGCTTATTCTGTGCCAGGCTGCTCACCAGGCACTCTCCAGTGACAGCCGTGAGAAGATTTGGTATTATTACCTTCATGTTTACACTTAAGGGGATTGAGACTCAGAAAGGTTAAATGGTGTTTGCAGGGACAACTCTGATAGTAAGGAAGTATGATTTGAACTCAGGGTGTTAGGCTCCAGACACAATTGGTCTTTTCACCATTTCACGCAGCAGCATAAGCAACAGTTAAACAGCAAAATTTTTGCAAAAATTAAAAAAATTAAATTGCCAACCATTTTGATCACTTCGCACAGTGTTTAATCTTAGTAGTTTAGGCATACCCGTCAGTGTGATACACACTGTATGAAGGAGGTAGCCTTGGGGCTAAGAGCTTGGATTTAAAGTCTGACAGAACAGGGTAAATTCCAGCACCACCACCAGCTCTAGGGAATTTCGGAAGGTCAGTTAACCTCCTGCAGGTTACAAAATGAGGATGATAATATCTGCTTAAGGGTCATTGTGAAGTTTTTTAATGAGAATATGTGTACCTGTCTCACTGAGCACATAGTAAAACGTTAAATATCTGGCAGCTATGATTATTATTATGAAGAAATTACACCAAGGGTGCCTGGGTGGCTCAGTCGGTTAAATGTCCGACTTTGGCTCAGGGCATGATATCGTGGTTCGTGAGTTCGAGTCCCACGTCTGGCTGTGTGCTGACAGCTCGGAGCCTGGAGCCTGTTTCATATTCTGTGTCTCCCTCTCTCTTTCCCCCTCCACACTCCTGCTCTGTCTCTCAAAAATAAATAAAAACATTTAAAAAATTTGCAAAAAAATAAAAAAAGAAATTACACCAAAAGAAAAGAAAAACACAGGAGAACCTAATTTTGCTGTGACAGTGAAATGATCACTTTCACATTTTCAAGTGGTCTATTAAACTCTTGATGGAAATGGTTTAAGAAACGATGTCAAAATGCCCATGTTTCTCAGCAGTTAACAAATGAAAATATCAATTACAGTTTGGGGTATTTTTCATTCAGCTCAGACAGTGCTACACTAGTGAGGTGAACTAAATTCTCTGGTTCTTTGTGGATCATCCTTCTGGAGTTTTGTGGCCTAAAAATAGCCTGTAGGGCCTGAAATTACCCAACTTGAACTTCTACGTAAATCGCAAGAGCTGGAGAACCAGTGTTTACTCATGAGGCCTTGGACTTGCTTAGGAGACACAACTGGAGTGTTCCCGGGACTGCTGACTTTTAAACAAACATTTATTAATTCAACAAAAATTTATTAAGCGCCTACCTGCTCTGGGAAAGGTGCTCTTCTAGACACTGGGGATTCATCAGTGAATAAAATAGCTAAAAAAAAAAAAAAAAAAAAAATCCCTGTCCTCATGGCGTTTATATTCCAGTGGACTACTTTAGAAACTTTTCATGGCAAATTTAGTCATTGTACTACTTTCCAGTGTTTTTGGAAATCTCTACTTTCATATTGTGTCTCTCAACCCAAATAACAGTTAAAGAAGCATTGCAAGTCTTACTAAATCACTCATGAAAAAATCCCATTTATTATACCCATATCTGTATCTATATTTTTCATAGTAAGGTAGTTTTTGAAGACGTACTATTTATTACTATTTTTTGCATAACTAAATATAGCACTAGTTTTTTATTTTTTTAAAAAAATTTTTTTTTTCAACGTTTTTTATTTATTTTTGGGACAGAGAGAGACAGAGCATGAACGGGGAAGGGGCAGAGAGAGAGGGAGACACAGAATCGGAAACAGGCTCCAGGCTCCGAGCCATCAGCCCAGAGCCCGACGCGGGGCTCGAACTCACGGACCGCGAGATCGTGACCTGGCTGAAGTCGGACGCTTAACCGACTGCGCCACCCAGGCGCCCCTAGCACTAGTTTTTTTAAAAAAAACCCTCTTTATGATTCAGCATTATGGCCTTTCCTAACTTGTAGAATCTAGTTCTGCTTACTTTTTCACAAGGAAGAGAAGAAAATGGTTTTTAAATGACACATTTTATTGTAAACTGCATTTATCAGATTGTTAAGGTGAAGAGATTACCACGGCTTTTATTTGGAATGTATATTTTTATTCTTATTTAAATGAAGTTTTCATTTTTTTTTTTTACCGATTATTTTTATTGTCAAATTTCTAGTGGATTAGGATGGTTTATATTTTCACAAAAACGTGGAAACACAGGGCACGGTGTATAGTAGGCAGGCAGTAGGGATTTGGTGAATGTGGAAAGTCCAAATTCTCAAGAAGCTTGTACTCTAAATGGTGAGAAAAGAGGTAAGATGGCGGTTGGGGGGGGGGGCGGTGGTCATCAGAACGAAAGGAGGGGTCATGTCTCCGTTAGTCTTTGCTCTGTAAGTTTTTCTTCAGCTCTATAAGGAGTCCCCTGGGAAGCACACCCAGCAATCACACTTCTTGTAGCACAGTCAGGGTCTTCTTGGTCTCTGCACTTCCCGTTTGATTTCACAACAGTTGCTCAGATCGAGCCATTTTGAGGCAATTTTTTTCCTACAGTTGGACTGGGAAGTTTATAGTTGACTGGGATTCTTCCCTATAGGACAGTTTTCTTTGGCCATATTTTGCTTACGGTGCTTTGAAAGGGAAGCTATTTGAAGGCAGTTACTGCTTGTGGGTGTGGAGTTTAAGGAAGAGTTGTTTCTTGGTCCTTCTGCTTGGATAAGTTTGGCATAAAGAGAATGTATTCCTTTACCCCATTACAGATCCTTGCCCTTGGAAACAAAGAAAAATGAAGGAGGGAAGGCTGGGGGAGATCCACTTTTCCAGTGATGAAATCTGCCTTTGCAACTCAGCAGGGCCCCGTGGGAGAGTCCTGATGGCTGGCCCCAACACTTTATGGACGAGTCATGGGGAGTTCAGCTTCTGATTATCCATGGAATAATTATCAAGCTTTATTTTTCTTTCTTCTCCTGAAGTTTACATTTTGAATAATCCCTGTTTCTCTAAGCGAGGGAAAAATCTAGGGTTATAAATATTCAATATATTTTCTTGTTACTCAATTTATTTGTCATATGTCAAAGTTTATGTTCGGAGAAATATGAGCTTTTTTGGTAAAATGAGGATTCTAAGTATCTTTGTGCCCTTGTTGTCAGGATGTGCTCATTAGAGCCTATCCCAGGGCCACAGAGGACACCAGAAAGGCTGATAGTAAACCCTGACCCCACAAGTTTATTGCTTGCCTCATTATTGATTTTCAGAATGATTCAGGCAAAGTGGCTGTACTTCTGTTATATTTCATTGTTTCTTCATCTGTAAAAATGAAGCATTGTTTATAGCACTGCCCTACCTCCTGGGAGCAGAGCAGGGTAACACAAGAGAATTGGAGTGGCTATTTTTAGGATGTGAAGCAATGCTAAGTTTTGAGAATAATTCAATTGTTGAAAAAAATCTGATACGCAGCAATACATTTGTGACAAGGGTTAGTAGAGTGTTCTTGAGATAATTGACTGCTATTGATGCAATTTATTATGGGCATATGTAATTGTTTTCAGAAAGATAATGGTTAGCAGCTCCACAGCTTGTTGTAATGTCCCCTGGAGCCTTTAAATTTTGCATAGGTCACTAATGCACATGTGGAACAAAATTTTGAGATAGTGATACCCACCTTCAAGCAGAAGAAAAGGAATCCAAAGACGTTTGTTTTTGAATTCGCAATCTGTTTACTTGTTCTGATGGCCTTAGTAATATTCGTGCTGAACTTAGTGCCCAGATTTAATCAAGTGTAGCTTTATAAATGGGCCAAGTGGCTGAGAATATTCAAAATGACCTTTTAAAATAAATCACCTGACAGTATAGGATATAGCAAATAATTGGATGCTAAGTGTGGAGATAGATTTTTTTTTTTTAATGGACAGACTCCAGATTTGTTCAGTCCTTAGTTGATTTTGGCTATGTTTGGTGAGAGTTTACTGATGGCAAACCTAATGATGTCTCAAAGGGGTTACAATGGATATCAATAGCTGATCTGGAATTTATATTGTGAGGAAATTGTCCTGACAATTTGTCTTTCTTTTTTTATATTCTTGTGGGTTGGGTAGGACCAGGGCAATGAGAAGCAAACAGAAGACACTTTGAAATTAGTAACAATAGCCTGCTGTGATTATATTAACCCTCCTCATAGCTGGAAAAGCAAACAATGTCTAATGGCATAGCTAACATTTGTGATTTCCTTTACACCAACAGGTTTTGGTTTGAATTTCAT
Source organism: Neofelis nebulosa (assembly GCF_028018385.1). NCBI lineage: Eukaryota > Metazoa > Chordata > Mammalia > Carnivora > Felidae > Neofelis > Neofelis nebulosa. The sequence goes on along the minus strand of NC_080787.1, from coordinate 132,540,079 downwards.
AAGAAACTTTTACAATATACTGCCCAGTTGTGTAAATCAAACTACTGCTTTTGTGTTTCACATGTTAAGTATTTCTAAGAATATGAGGCAGGGCGAAGGAGAGGGATGTAGAAATGGGATTCTGAGGGTCTTTAGAATATGCAAATGGCTAACTTCCTCATTCAGTGTCAGCTTTGCTGGTGCTTTTTTCCAGATGGGTCAGACCTTAATTTTGAGCAGGTTGCACCTTCAGTACCGGTTTAGCATTTAGTGAGAAGTTTTACTTCTTCCTGTCCCTCTGTGGTTCTGCACGTGACACGTTGTTTAGGGCATCTCTTAAAGTGTCTGATTTAAATTATGATGGTTAATTCACATGGGAGTAGGATCTGATGTATTGATTTGTCAAATGATGACGGGACACTTTGCAACGTGAAGTCTTTCGTAGAATTTCAAGATTAGATAAGAGCACCGGAGGCATCATTTAATCCCTAACTGAGCGAGCAGAAATCACTCAGGACAGATCACCAAGGACTGCTTGCATTCAACCTCTACCTAAACACCTTTTCTTTTCTTAGGGAGGCAGATTCCTCTCCTGGACGCTTCAGTTTATCAGCAGTTTGGCCCTCTGCAGCTATCCAAGTTTCCTCATTGACTTGCAGGACATTCCTACAATTATTTAAAGATAGTGATCATGTTCCCTTTAGTATTCTTTTATCCAGGCTAAATATTCCTAGTTCGTTCACCTAGCCCTCTTATTATGTCGTTTTCATTTCTGTTTTATTAATTTCTTTAGGGATCAGGTTGTTCATGTCTGAAATGTACTCTGTCTAGGCTATTGCTGGTTATAAATCCTCAAAAGCAAATTGCTTATCGCCAGTTGTTCGTCAGAATATAGCCTCTTATTAACTGGGTAAAAACATTTTATGGGGCTAAACATGCTTGCTGAGACTTTTACAGCTGAAACAGGGTTGGGATGTGTAATAACGTAATACAAATCTATTTTCAGAAATAAAAGTATTGAGATTCCGGCATGTGTGAAATTCATGGGAATATAAAATACAATAGAGATAGACATAGAATATAAAATATAAAGAAGAGTTTTACTATCCTCATAGTCAGAACTTTTATAATCTATACTAAGCAAAAGGGCTATGCCTGCAAAGGAAACTGTAATTAAAAGAAGCAGGTTAAAGGGCTCAGTCGGTTGAGTGCCCAACTCTTGATTTAGGCTCAGATCGTGATCCCAGGGTTGTGGTATCGAGCCCCGGCTCAGGTCCCTGGCTGAGGAGAGCTGGGAATGTTTAATGGGGGAAGAGGATGCTTTAGATAGGCCTTGATTTAGATAGGCATCAGCGTGGGAAAGCGTCAGGAGTATTTTCACAGAAGCGTCTGATTTGAGGGCAACATAAAATGCATATTAAGTGAATGTTGGTGAAAAAGTTAGAGTGCCTAAGTACATTGTCCAAGAACTTGTGCTTCAGCTTAAAGACTTTGCACCTAGTCACCATAAGTAATGGTGGGCATACGCACACTGCAACACATTGAGAGGCGGGTCACTGATTTTGGCAGTTTCATAACTAAAAACACGATGAAATGAAATGAAATTTTTTTTGCAGAAAAATCTATCTCATGTGCATTTTGAGTGAGATCTGTTGGTTTTGTACTAGCATATCATTATTATTTTGTCCAAGAAGCTCAGTAATCTTCAGGGTGATGGCTTTAATCGTAAAGGTAAAGCAAGTGTATTGTTGGGGGACATTTTGTTGTAGTCACACCAGTGCCAGTCATCCGTACCTTTTCTACTTCCTACTCTTTGGCCGTATAAATGACATGCCAAGCCGACAGTAAGTTCAGCTCAAATGGTTGCCATTTTATGATAAAGTAAATTAGTCTTCTCTTCAACTTATATTTTCTGTTAATAAAAAACAGAGATATAGAATGTTGGGACGCACTTCTATGCAGGTGTAGGACTTGTAAGACTGTCACCTGTATAGTACCTGGTAGTAGGCAGTGAGTTTTGTTGCATCTTCATAACAATTTTGAAAAACTTTTTACTTTAGATCTGGACTGCCTTTAATGTCTATGAGAAAATGCTCTCCTTTTAATTCGCCTACACAGACCGCTTACTAATCTACATAATGAATAGTCAAGAAGGTGATGGATCAGTGCATATTTCACAGAACAAGGGGTCCTATACACAGCAGTGGTATATATGAGACGATCTATTAGATAAGAGTCATATAATTATATGTTACTAAAACAAAAGTTACCGTTTCCTGAGTGGGCACTTTGATTTTGGAACTCTTCTTTTAACCACTGTGGAAAGTAGCTTATTTTAGATTTAGCTGTAGTCCCACTGTTAGTCTCTGGAGAAGTACACAGGACTGTGTGAGGGACTAGGAGAGAACACAAGAATAGTGTAGTGAAATACAGTCACTTCTACAGTTCATTAAATTTTAATTACACTTTAATGCATGTGGGAACACTGGTGTTTCAATAACACACTTGATTATAGGCTGTCTGAGCACTTACTACTATTTGGACTTTATTGAGGGGCTATTCTGAAATAGTAAATACAGATGGAGGCTGAAAAAGCGGGTGTGCTCTTAAACACGTAAGGACTATGTAACATATTTCTATTTGAAGAACACACTGACTTTTACTTTAAGCCTGAAAAGTATGAGGTGATGACGTCTCATCTGGTTAATGTCTAGAAGAGGAAATGAATAGTTCTTTTTTTTTTTTTTTTTTAATTTTTTTTTTTTCAACGTTTTTTATTTATTTTTGGGACAGAGAGAGAGACAGAGCATGAACGGGAGAGGGGCAGAGAGAGAGGGAGACACAGAATCGGAAACAGGCTCCAGGCTCCGAGCCATCAGCCCAGAGCCTGACGCGGGGCTCGAACCCACGGACCGCGAGATCGTGACCTGGCTGAAGTCGGACGCTTAACCGACTGCGCCACCCAGGCGCCCCGAAATGAATAGTTCTTGAACCACCTGTAGTTCCTGGCCTTTTCTCAGGGACAGGTGCTGTGTTTTGTGTAGTTGTCCAGCCTTGAGGGGGTCAAGGCACTGATGATTTGCACTGAGGGTCACATAATAGAAAGAAGGTTGTAATTTTGGGGGTAGTGTGTAGGAAAAATAAAATCGTGGGGCTTAGAAAATACTGAAGTTTGAAAAGGTCTTATAGGAACCAAAGACTGTGGAGCATGTAGTTATGTAGCTTTTTCATGAAAGGTTCATTCATTCCTGTGAGTGTGTGTGTGTGTGTGTGTGTGTGTGTCTAATGTAGTTGTCTCCTCATTCCTGTACCTTCCTGTTCTTTCAGTGAGCTACAATTTTTGTTTCACTCTGCTTCACACATTTAATGTTGGGCTGGGCTTTGATTTGGGACGGTACTGGCTCTAGAGGAACAATGCAGTCCTACAGTGTATAATGAAAAAAGGATGTGGAGCTGAGAAGAACATCCCAGTGATTTTGTCATTGCATTTCTTGGGAGCCAGTTTTCTGGAAACACAACAAATGATTGGTGAATGCTCATTTGAGAAGAATAATCCTCAATATTGGGTATTATGAGAGAAGAATAAAAACTTGATATGCCCTGAATATTTTTAGAGGTGCCAGTTGGTGAGACCAGTCAGCTTCTTCCAGTCAAGTGATGTCAAAGACTGTTCGGGGTCTGAGACAATGTGGAGGTTCTTGTGGCAGAGAACTTGGATCTCAGAAACACAGACCCAAAGAAGGACTGCAACAATTCACAATTACTCTCAAATTGTAACCACGCATCTAAATGAAAACAATCCTGAATTAAATAATGAGTTTTAAAAGAACGAACGTGGAAAAATGCAAGTGTTAATTCTTTTCATCGAATGAAATGATACTGTATTTTGTGAGGCTGGAATTATGCACTCTTATAGTATATTTTAAAGCACAAAATTGGACCATTTTGTTTCTAAGGAGAAAATATAAAATACGTTATCCTCTAAACCGTTGGCCTTACAGTTTTATGAGATAAAAGAGATGCATTTGAAAATAACACCAGGACCTGAAGAATTCACAGTTAATTATTTAGGTTTATACTTTCAATTATGTATTTTTTTCACAAGTTGATTTTTTTAAAGCTATCATACTGGTTTTTTTTTTTTTTATCCTGTCTCTACTAAATTTATGGGAATACTGATTTCATTTAGTCTGTAATTAGGATTGTAAAACAGGATAACTTTTAGTCATCTCTCTTTGTTCTTTCCAAGTGCCATCATCAGCAGTTAAGTGTGAACTAGAGAGCATGAACTTCAAATAAAATTTTCGGTGACCTTAAATGGTATTTGGGTTGTCACTTACAGCTTGTGTAGTGTTAATTATATGCTATTGACAGATGATTTGAAGGAATAAGTGAAAGTATGTTCTAATCAAAAACATGAGAATCACTGCAGAGATTTAATGGATAAAAAGGTGATTGATATGAGGGGGGAGAAAAGGCAAGTAAAAAATGTTGATGTGAGACCACCCAGGAGACAGATGACCACTGCAGTACGTCCTAGGATTGGACACATTGGAATCACTTTTTTTTTTTTTTAATTTTTTAATGTTTATTTATTTTTTGAGAGAGAGAGAGAGAGTGAGTGGGGGAAGGGCTGAGAGAGAGAGAGAGAGAGAGAGAGACAGAAACCGAAGCAGGCTCCAGGCTCTGAGCTCTGAGCTGTCAGCACAGAGCCTGATGCGGGGCTGGAACCCACAAGGTGTGAGATCATGACCTGAGCCGAAGTCGGAGGCTCCACCGACTGAGCCACCCAGGCGCCCCTGGAATCTTTTATGATCAAGAATCTTTTGGTACAGTTTGGGAAGCTCAGGGAAGTTGTTTAAATGTTACTGTATTCAAATTAAGTAGATAATATAAGGTAGAGATGAGGAGATGGTTATTTTGTGGGCTCCCCCAGCACTCATGAACTGAGGCATGGGCTACCAAGCTAATCCAGAGCCTCCTATGAAGGACAGAAGGGTGGTCTGAATTTGGAGTTAGGAGTATGGAAATAGGAAGGGTTTGTGATTCCTTTTCAACAAGATTGAAAGGAGCCCATCTAAGTTCCATACACTTATGCCAGTCCTGTGTTCTTTGAGCCTATTTCTTGATAAAATGGGGACAGGAATATATGGAAATAAGTGGTAAACTCTAATAAGCGATGAAAGCTTAAAATATTGTGTGTAAAATATTTAACTGTGTTATTCAAATGTTTGGAAAATAAGACAACATAAGAAGTACTCGGGCTTTGGATCACTTGAAGTGGTAGCCAAGCTTACCTGTAATATTGCCCTTAGGTAGTACATGGCAGGGTAGGACAACTAACATTTATTAAAGTGTAGTCTTTTATGCATGTTTAAAATATATTAAAAAGTTAAGTGACTTTTTTTTTGTTTTTTTAATTTTTTTTTCAACGTTTTTAATTTATTTTTGGGACAGAGAGAGACAGAGCATGAACGGGGGAGGGGCAGAGAGAGAGGGAGACACAGAATCGGAAACAGGCTCCAGGCTCTGAGCCATCAGCCCAGAGCCTGACGCGGGGCTCAAACTCACGGACCGCGAGATCGTGACCTGGCTGAAGTCGGACGCTTAACCGACTGCGCCACCCAGGCGCCCCGTTAAGTGACGTTTTGAAATTGTAACTTCTTTATCAAGGAAGGGTAGAACTGGATGATGAACTCCATGAAAGCATAAAGATGATCTCTTTGCAATTAAAAAAAATTTTTTTTTAATGTTCATTTATTTTTGAGAGACAGAGCATGAACAGGGGAGGGTCAGAGAGAGGGAGACACAGAATCTGAAACAGGCTCCAGGCTCTGAGCTGTCAGCACAGACCCTGATGCAAGGCTCAGACCCATGAACCTCAAGATCATGCATGACCTGAGCCTAAGTCAGATGCTTAACCTACTGAGCCACCCAGGTGCCCCCTTTTTTTTTTTTTTTTTTGTAATTCTTAAGATTCACTTACTTGTGAATCCATAGGATACAATGCAGTGTGCATTTTAAATATCATGATACTTAGCCTAAATGTAGTTTTTAGAGTTCAGGCGTCTGGGTGGCTCAGTTGATTCAGTGTCAACTTCGGCTCAGGTCATGGTCTCCTGGTTTGTGTGTTCGAGCCCGGCAACAGGCTCTGTGCTGACAGCTCGGAGCCTGGAGCCTGTTCTGTGTCTCCCTCTCTCTCTGTTCCTCCCCTGCTCACACTCTATCTCTCAAAAATAAATAAAGATTAAAAAAAAGTAGAGTTCATTTTTGGGAGCAGTTTTCGGTTCACAGCAAAATTGAGCAGAACAATGATTTCCCATATCTCCCTGCATTCTGTACCCCCTCTCATTCACAGTCTCCCCCCTACTATAAACATATAAAAATCTTGCACCAGAGTGGTACAGCTGATGGATCTAAATCATTATCACCTAAAGCCATAGTTTATACTTGGTGAAGCCCTAAATATTTTAATTCCATGTCCTGACATGAAACATGGCTTACTTCAAATGTTAGAGATGTTGGCACAATAGAACATTTGTAACATTGATTCACCATGAGAAGATGCCTTATAGTCTTCCTTTTAAACTTTATTAACATTGAGCCACTGTTTCTCTGGAATTACACGTTTATAATCTGGTTTATGTTTTCAAACCAGATGGAAGGCTGGAAATTTAGGATAAAAGAAATTTTAAAAACCATTGTTTTTATTGAGTAATTTCAATTTTAAAACATTCTGGCCCAAAGTTTTGGATGCTATTAAAGTAAGTACAAGATTAAAAGATTTGTAAGAGACTCTGATTTTTTTTTTTGTATTAGGCATTTGAGATATAACAAATTAAGGACCTAATAAATAAAAGGACTTTATATGTTGTGCAGCGGTTGTTTTAACAATGAGAACACATAGAATATGCTTTTAGAAACGTCTAAGCAGTGTCTTCTTGCCTCCTTTGACCTCGCTGGAGCTATGCAGTGTAGAAATGTTCTCTTTCCTCTCTTCTGACAGTTATTTAAGGAATCCGCAATTATGAGAGAGAAAAGGAAGAGAAAACATAATCTCAGCAACAACCCTGAAATGATCTTCGCTTTTGATTATTTAAAAATAATCCTAGTGGGGGGGGGGAAGGGTCCCCTTTGGGGAAATTACGTTGAAAAGCTAAGAAACTTGTGCAAGGAAAGGGCGTCCTCTGAGCACCTGGAAACTACGCGTCTTCCCCGGCAGTCTGGGAAACGAACGGGAACCCGGAGGCCAGCCCGCCGTGACCTGCGCGCCGCGCCGGAGCCGCCAGGCTGGAGGCGCTCCGGGAGGAAGAGCGACTCCCCTCGCTGCGAAGGCGGGCGCTGCTCCCCGAGGCCCCGCCGTGTCCCGGCCCCTGCGCCGGGCAGGGCGGGCGCCGGGGCGCCGGGAGCCCTCCCAGGACCGGGGAGCCCCGGCCGCCTCTCCCTCGTCCGCCGTGCCCGGCCCACCCTGGAAGGGGCTGAACTTTGGCCCCCGGTCGGCTGACACCCGAGGGAGTGTGAATGCAATGACGTCTCCGCTCGGTTCAGCTGCACAACAGGAAATGCTCTCGGCCTCCCCCCCTTCCTGCCCGGAGAAAGTGGGGCTCCTTTTTCCCGGCGGCCGCCGCTGCTCCGGCGGAGACCTACTTTAGGGGCCGCCTGCTCCCGGTCGGGGGGCGGGAGGGGGGGCGGCGAGGACTGGCGCCGGGGACAGGGACCTCGAGGAGGAGGATGCACTTGCTTTGCAAAGGCTCACTTTACCGAGCTTGCAGGGGGACTCCACTGCAAAGACGGGGAGGTCGGGTGACCGCCGGCCCTGGGAGTCCACATCACGTGTATAGTAGAGGGAACACCCGGTCAGGTGGGCCAAAAGCCTTGGCGGGCTCCCGAAATCGGGACCGAATAGTGCTGAATAATGCAGACCACAGAGGGCCTGAGCCGGCTTCTCATCGCCTTGATAGAATGTGCAATCTTTCTTTTCAAAAAGCCCAGACAGGAAGCCTTCTGTTTAACCTCCTTCTAACTGTCACCTCTTACTTTGTTGTGGCAACAAAGGTATGAATGTTTAGTGTAAAGGACAAACATCAGGCCATTGTATACTTCAGACAGAATCATTATAAGAAAATGATCTCCGTACTCATGATTTTAATCTTTGTTATTTAGGTAGTGAATCTTGTGTAAATACACAGTAACGATTTTGTCAATTTGATAACGGTACTATAGCCCAGGATTCACTGTCCTTAAGTTACAGATGGATTTTTACTGTTTTCCTACATTTTTGTTTTTATTTTTTGCTACACATACGCTTACAGAATTGAAGCCAAGCAAGTAAATCTAGGTTAAAAGGTGTTTTAATTTGCACTAATGATCTTTCAGTTTAGAAAAGACGTTTAGTAGTAACAATCTGTAGTTTAGTAACATAGATCTTGCATGCTTCATATATTTGCCAGCATGCTAGAAAGAGTAGTATCAGCTGGGCGGTCGTCATTGTGATTACTTCTCCGGTTGACCTCATGAATAGGCTTTGTAATGGTACATTGTTCTTTTGGACACACAGCCCAAATGCCAGAGTTCACGGGGAGGTCTACTAAGGTTTCTTGTATAAAAGACTTGACAGTGAGGAGATTTAAAAGATGAAAATATCACTTAGTAGCTCATGGTAAATCTAGAAAATCATTTTACATTGAAACAGACACTGTTTACATGTTTAAGTTAAACTGAGTCATAGAGCTGATCACCGATTTTAAGCTTTTATAATTGTTGCCTAAATATTTTTCTTAAAAAATAATAAAGTTCCCATGGAATCCCTAGGTGTGCATATAGTACAATATCATTTCCCTTGGGATGCTTTCAACTGACTTAGGCAATGGCGTTAAAGATTAGTTGAGTACATTTGGAGGAAGAGCTATAGATTTAAAAACTGTATCTTAAAAAAAAATTTTTTTAACGTTTATTTATTTTTGACAGAGAGAGAGAGACAGAGCATGAGCGGGGGAGGGGCAGACAGAGAGGGAGACACAGAATCCAAAGCAGGCTCCAGGCTCTGACTGTCAGCACAGAGCCCAACGTAGGACTCAGACTCACGGACTGTGAGATCATGACCTGAGCCGAGGTCGGACGCTCAACCGACTGAGCCACCCAAGCGCCCCTAAAAACTGTATCTTTTTAAAGATAACTTTATCCTTATAGAATTTAACACAAAGATTTTCTCTTTTTATTACCCAAGTCTCTCAAGTTGTGATTGTTAGCACTCTTATTTTGTTATGAAACGCACAAAAATATTTATACAGATATTCTCAGTGGCCCATTAAAGCAAATAAAGTTAGAAGTTAAGAACAGAGGGGAAGTTGTGGCTCCTTGAGCTATGCCAAGGAGAGCAGAACTCCGTTATAGTACCCTCTCAATGGTTACATGGATTTAAGAGGCAGATGGGGTGGTGTGAGTGGAAAAGTTTCACAAAACTGGAAAGCACTGTGCGAGCACAAGGTCATTGGTTTTTTTTTTTAATTTTTAAAAATTTTGTTTTATGATTCTCTTTTCCCCTTCTCTTTCCCTATAGTAACATTATACAGAAGGTGTATCTGATGTGACCAGGAAAACTGTTAATGTAGATGTTGGTTTATATCCTTTGTGGCCAGATTATAGTTGGACCCTCTGCACCATGTTTATTTGCTCTATAATAAGATTTCACAGCTTTTAAACCCAGCTTGTCCATTTATAGTAGTGGTATTATGAAAGTATTTATTTAGCAGTATTAATCTAAGGATCAATTACTCCAACTCTGTATTAACAATAATCCTTAGTTTTTATGCATCGTCTTGTTGGAGGTACTAAGTAGCATCCTTAGGCATATTAGTTTAAATCTCATAACAACTAGGAGATTAGCAGGCTGTTTTATGAAAGTCACTGTGTGTGGGGTTCTTATAAACTGTAAATAGAATCTGAATTTCCTTAACATTAACCCAAACCCAATACCTCGTCTGTAATAGTGGTCCAAATATATACAATTTGATTCACACATGAGTTAGAAATAGGTCTGCTTTGGGGATATATTCTACTTTTTATGCTGTGGAAGAATTTTGTGCCTTTATAGTGACCAAAACTGTGGCTCTGACTACGGGAGGTAAAAGAATATCTTCTACTTCTCAGCTAAGAAGATTGTGTTTCTTGAAGGAAAATCCTAGAATTAATGCAGTCCTCCATTATATCTTGGAATCATAATTTGAAATGTCTTAAAAAGCATTTTTAAAAAATTGGTTGACTACTGTCTGCCTGTCCCGACGAACTACACAAGCCAGGGCAGAGTTTGTCTTGTTCCCACTGAATCCCCAGTGCCTAGAACAGTGCTCCTCCAGGAGCAGATGCCCAGTGGACAGGGGCTAAATGAAGAAATTAAGATACCACTATCTCTCATGTTTCAGAACCTATTTCATATTCCTGGGCCATAATTTCCAGAATCCTCTTTTTGCTAAGTAGTTTAAATTCAGCAATCATGGGACATTATTTGATTTTTCAGTGGAATGTAAGCACATAGAAGGTACACCATACACATGTCATAAGTTGAAAAATCCTGAAAAAAAAAAAAAAGAATGATATATAGCAATATTGCTGTCCTGGGACTTTCTTTACTATTCTAATTACTTGCAACCCTCCTTTTTCATATAAGGAGAGAAGTTTTTGAAAAAGCTTATCGACCTATTGGTTTACAAAAGAAGACATTGAACAAAGCTGAAGAATAGCTCACTTGAACTTGAGTCATTTTTACTAGCACTTAACTCAAGGGTTTAATAGCAGTTTGAGATCCAAAGAGACTTTGAGCTCTTAAACATAATTTATATTGGACCATTCGTTACCTAATGGGACCTTCGATGCTGCATTTGAACCGGTCTATAAATTGGGATTGTGGATTAAAAGGCCATGGCTGTACTTCTCGTGCCTAGAATGGTGCCCCGAATAAAGTCCAGGGACTCTACATGGTCAGCTTCTTGGGTGAGCATGTGACCTGTGTGTCTTGCGAGGCCTGAGTCTGGTTTAATGCTCTATTGCCACTGTCTTGAAATTCTTAATTTTTGGGGCGCCTGGGTGGCGCAGTCGGTTAAGCGTCCGACTTCAGCCAGGTCACGATCTCGCGGTCCGTGAGTTCGAGCCCCGCGTCAGGCTCTGGGCTGATGGCTCGGAGCCTGGAGCCTGTTTCCGATTCTGTGTCTCCCTCTCTCTCTGCCCCTCCCCCGTTCATGCTCTGTCTCTCTCTGTCCCAAAAATAAATAAAAAAAACGTTGAAAAAAAAAATTAAAAAAAAAAAAAAAGAAATTCTTAATTTTTGAACAAGGGTTCCTGGATTTTGGTTTGCACTGGGATCTGTAAATTAGGTAGCCGATGTTGGTGCTCAGTGAACATTTGTGACAAAATGAGGGACTTGACTATATGATTTAGAGACTTAGATTTTACTCCAGAAAACATTGGTTTGATCATGAGCCTTCGTTTCCCTGTCTCTCTGAGGCATAATAAGATGAAAAACAGACGGTTTGGAGTCTGTCTAATAAAGTATCTCAGCTAGACTATTATTGGAACTGAATGTGAATGGCCTTAAGAAAAAGGCCTGTGTAAGGTGTTCAGTGTAAACTTTTGGTTGGGTAGGGCTAAGAAAAAATGCTGATAGAATCTCGAAGATTTGAAGCTAACTTAATGGCAAATATAGTGAGTAGCATTAACTCCCTTCTTTATATTCTCAGTTATATTTTGGTTCATATTTATTTAACTATTAACTTTTATATATTTAACTATTAAATATTTCTCCCTGTTGTCAATGATATAATTATTCACTACCAATTTATTGATAATGGTGTGTTAGCCATTTGGTCGGATTTATATTGAAACGTATTTGTTTTCTGGAAAATATGAATAAATGTATAAAATAATGGGGGCAAGTATACAGTAGTGACCCCAGGAATTTGCTGGGGTCATCTGGTCTTTCCTTTGCCTCCAGAGGCAAGTCATTCTTTTAAAAATCTTTACTTAAGGCTCTCCAGGGATGTAAATTTCATAACTGTTGTTGAGAGCCAGTTCTGTTGCTTAATCAAACTTATGGCTGGAAAAGAGTCAGTATAGGGCCTGATGAGGAGTGTGGGCTTCAGAGTGGAGCTACCTGGGTTTGAGTGTTGCCTTCACTACTTTCTAGTTGCATGACTCGGGGCAATTTACAACATTCCTCTTAGCCTCAGTTTTCCCCATCTGTACAATAGGGATAATTCCTAAAACAGACCTCAAAGATTGTTGTGAGGATTAAATGGATTAATACCTGTGAAGCACTTGCTCCACGGTAAGCGGTCAATACATGCTAGGTGAGGAGGCAATTTTAAAAAGTCTACTTATTTATTTATGTTACTTATAAATTATCAAATAGTAAGGGAAAGCTTACATTGCTGTTCTCAAAGACATTATGATGTAATGAGGGAGCTGAATTAAAATCCAAATATTAGGACCTTGTGGGTTAAGTACAAAAGTAGAAAGAAGTAGAGGGTGATAAGGCCTATAAGGAGATCTAGGCCATCCGGGAAGAGGCGTGAAATGGAATGTCTCCTCAGCTGCCCTTCCAAAAGTCACTAGGTATCCAGAATAGCTTGGTGAGGGTTTGAGAATGCATGGGGATGTTTGGGGGAATTCTGAATGTTTAGTATGGTTTATGAATAAAGAACAACTGGGAGATTATAAGTAGTGTAGAAATATAAGCTGAGGCCAGACAACGAAGATGTAGACCAGAGAGATAGGAGGGCAACCAGGGAAGTAATGTCTTAGAAGCCAAGACTCAAGCGTTTCTCCAGAAGAAAGAATGAGTGCCGCTACCAAGGTCTATGGAGAATTAAAGTAAGATAAGAACTGAAAAATGATTTAAGAATTAGGGGATGGCTGGCATTGATTTTTAATTGTCATTTGCTATTAAGTGTGAAGGTATGACTATTGGCATAAGGAAGACGTTTAAATTAGAAGGTTTTGATTTAAAAGAGGACTAAGTCCTTGAATTACCAAATTACCATTGTTTCCTCTTTATGCTTTCAGATTAGGATAAACCACTGGTTTGAAATTAGTCCATGGCTCTGCTAGATTGTAATCTTTGATAGGGAGAGTGCAATAGAGCCTTACTTATCATTGTAACTTTAGAATCCAGTCAAGTTTTTAGCTCATAGTGGTAGTTAAAAATAATATATATTGAGTGCTAGACACTTTTCTAGGTACTTTACATGTGTTAATTAATTTTATCCATATATCTTAGTATCTCATATCTTTAAATCTTTATCTTCTTATGAATTTCCTCATTTTATGGATGAAAAAACTGAAGGACAGAGAAGCCAACTGTCTTGTTTAAGGTTACAATGCTAGTGTGTTTTGGATCTTGAGTTTAAAAGGTGGTCTGTGGTGGGGGCGGGGTGCTAGGTGGCTCAGTGAGTTAAGCATCTGACTCTTCATTTTGGCTCAGGTCATGCTCTCCCAGTTCGCGAGATTGAGCCCTGTGTTGGGCTCTGCTCTGACAGCATGGAACCTGCTTGGGATTCTCTCTCTCCCCCTCTCTCTGCCCCTCCCCTGCTCATGCATGCACTCTCTCCTTCTCTCAAAATAAACAAATAAACTTAAAAAAAAATTAAAAGGCAGTCTGTATTCAAACCCCAGACTCCTTTCCATCATGAATGTACCACCAACTTCTTTACTGTAGTTCATTATACATTTGTTGGATAACTGGGTGAAGAGATGAATGAATTAGTGAAAAAGGATGGATTAATAATTACTTCATGCAGATGAATAAATCTGATTGAAATTTTTTTCCCTCCCTCTTGGTGGTAGGTTCCTTTCAGTTTTCTTTTTTTTTTTTTTTTTTTTTTTTTTATTTATTTTTGGGACAGAGAGAGACAGAGCATGAACGGGGGAGGGGCAGAGAGAGAGGGAGACACAGAAGCGGAAACAGGCTCCAGGCTCCGAGCCATCAGCCCAGAGCCTGACGCGGGGCTCGAACTCATGGACCACGAGATCGTGACCTGGCTGAAGTCGGACGCTTAACCGACTGCGCCACCCAGGCGCCCCTCCTTTCAGTTTTCTAAGAGAAGTTATTCTTCTGTTATTTCCGACAATAATCCAGCTTCTAAATTCTGGGAGTTTATGATGTATTTAGGAATTTGTTTCTTGGTAGTTGGGGAATAGCCAAACGAGCTCTCCTTCTGGCCTGGGTCATGGGAGGTCTTCGTTTATTGGGGGTGATAATCCAAACCCAAATGTGTCATCTGGATGGTGCAAGAGGGAAACACCACTGGTAAAGCTGTGAACTGTTGGACCAAGGCCAGCTTGGCATTCCCTGACCTTTGGAAGCCAGGATTTCGGAGATACCAAGAGAACTAAGTGACAAGTAGCAGAATACGGTAGAAGGGGCATTATTCTTATGTTTGTGACTTTCCTTTTAGCCGAAACTCTGTGACCTTATGTGGCAGTTAAGCAAAGTCGCACTATAATTCTTAGTGATGAAATGAATGTGAAGGGATACGTTTGCGGGGCTTCCAGAAAGATTGCACTACTGTGTCTTTACAATTAACAGAATAACATTGTATGATGAAACTAACTTCCCTACTATAGAAATACTCCTAAAGCATTTATTTATAAGATTTTATAAATAAAATGTAAGATCAATAAGGAAACATTGGCCTCAAATGACATGTACCAGACGGACTTAACAGATATATACAGAATATTCCATCCAAAAGCAACAGAATATGCCTTCTTCTCACATGCATATGAAATATTTTCTGAGAGAGATCATATGTCAGGCTGCAAAACAAGCCTTAATAAACTTAAGAGCATCTTTTCTGACCACAGTGGCACGAAAATAAAAATTAATTACATAAAGAAAACTGGGGAGCATACAGATATGTGGAGATTAAACAACATACTACTGCACAATTAATGGGTCAAAGAAATATTCAAAAGGGAAATCAAAAAGAAGTACCTTAAGATAAATGGAAATGGAAATGTATCAAAATTTGTTGGTTGCAGCAAAAACAGTTCTAAGCTGGAAGCTCATAGAGATAAATGCCCACAGCGAGAAAAAGAAAAGTCTCAAGTAACCCAAACTTACACCACCAGGAGCTAGAAGAGAACAAATGAAGGCCAAGTTAGTAGAAGGAAGTAAATAACAAAGATCAGAGCAGAAATAAATGAAATAGAGACTAAAAAGACTAAAAAAGACAGTGGAGAAGATCAAGAGCTGTTTCTTTGAAAAGATAAACAAAATTGGCAAGATTTTAGATAAACTCAACAAATGAAAAAGAGAGAGGACTCAAATGAAATCATAAATGAAAAGAGGAGATGTTACAACTAATACCACATGTCAATGAATTGGACATCCTAGAGGATATGGATAAATTCCTAAAAAACATACAGCCTACCAAGACCTAATCATAATGCAATAGAAAATCTGAACAGACTGATTACTAGTAAGGAGATTGAATGAGTAATTAAAAACCTCCCAACAAACAAAAGTCCAGGACCAGATAGCCTCCCTGGTGAATTCTACCAAACATTCAGAGAATTAATTTCAATCCTTCTCAAACTCTTCCAAAAATTGAAAGGAAGAAACTCCTCCAGACTCGTTTTATGAGGCCAGTATCATTCTGATACCAAAACAAAACAAGGATGGCACAAGAAAATAAAATTACAGTTTAATATCTCTGATGAACATAGGTATACAAATATTCAACAAAATATTAGCAAACTGAATTCAATAATAACCAAAAGGATCATACATCATGATCAAGTGGGATTTATTCCAGTGAGGAATGATGGTTCTACATCTGCAAATCAGTCAATGACGCACCACGTTAGCAAGATGAAGGACAAAAATCATATGATTGTCTCTATATAGATACAGAATTATCTTTTGACAAAATTCAACATTCATTTATGATAAAGACTTTCAACAAAGTGGGTATAGAGGGAATATATCTCAATATAATAAAGGTCATGTATGACAAGCCCACAGCTAACATCCCACTCAATGGTGAAATGCTGAAAGACTTTCCTCTAAGATCAGAATAAGACAAATATGCCCACTTTTACTACTTTTATTTAACATAGTATTGAAAGTCCTAACCAGAGCAATT
The DNA here is from genome assembly GCF_028018385.1 of Neofelis nebulosa. Taxonomy (NCBI): domain Eukaryota; kingdom Metazoa; phylum Chordata; class Mammalia; order Carnivora; family Felidae; genus Neofelis; species Neofelis nebulosa. The sequence goes on along the minus strand of NC_080787.1, from coordinate 132,523,961 downwards.
AGGCAAGAAAATACTGAATCTAAATTGGAAAAGTAGGAGTAAAACTGTCACTATTTGCAGATGGCATGATACTATATATAGATAACTCTCAAGACTCCATCACAGAACTGTTAGAACTAATAAAGTTATTCACTAAGGTTGCAGGATATACAAAATCAATACACAAAAATCTTTTGTGTTTCTATAGATTAATAATGAATTATCAGAAAGAAAAATAAAACAATCTTATTTACAATTGCATCAAAAAGAAGAAAATACCTAGGAATAAATTTAACTAAGTAGATGAAAGACTTGTATGTTTAAAACTATAAGACATTAATGAAATTGAAGAAGACACACATAAAAATGGAAAGATGTTCTATGCTCATAGATTGGTAGAATAGTTATTGTCAAAATGTCTATATTGCGGGGCGCCTGGGTGGCGCAGTCGGTTAAGCGTCCGACTTCAGCCAGGTCACGATCTCGCGGTCCGTGAGTTCGAGCCCCGCGTCAGGCTCTGGGCTGATGGCTCGGAGCCTGGAGCCTGTTTCCGATTCTGTGTCTCCCTCTTTCTCTGCCCCTCCCCCGTTCATGCTGTGTCTCTCTCTGTCCAAAAAATAAAAACGTTGAAAAAAAAAAAAAATGTCTATATTGCTCAAAGCAATCTACAGATTCAGTGCAGTCCCTATCAAAATTACAATGACATTTTAAAAATTCACAAATAATCCTAAAATTTGTCTGGAACCACAACAAATCTCAAATAGTCAAAGTGATCTTGAGAAAGAAGAATAAAGCTAGAGGCATCCCACTTCCTGATTTCAAACTATATTATGAAGCTATAGTAAATACAACAGTATGGTGTTGGCATAAAAACAGACACATAGATCAATGGAACAGAATAGAAACCCCAGAAATAGACTCATTTGTACATGTTCAATTAGTTTATGACGAGGGAACCAAGAATATACAATGAAGAAAGGAACGTCTCTTCAATAAATGGAGTTAGGAAAACTGTGCAGCCACATGCAAATGAATAAATTCAACCACTACCTTACACTATATACAAAAATAAATTCAAAATGGATTAAAGACTTGACTGAAAGGCCTGAAATCATAAAGTTCCTAGAAGAAAACATAGGTGGTAAGCTCTTTGACGTAGGTCTTGAATCTGACACCAAATGGAAAAACAACAAAAGCAAATATAATAAGTGAGACTACATCAAACTAAAAAGCTTCTACACAGCAGAAGAAACCATTAACAAAATGAAAAGGCAACAGAATGAGAGAAAGTATTTGCACATCATATATCTGGCAAGGGGCTAATATCCAGAATATATGAAGAACTCCTACAACTCAATAGCAAAAAACCCATGAACCAAAAAAGCAAAAAACAACCCCCCCCCCAAACCCAGTCTGATTTAAAAAATAAACAGAAGATCTGAGTAAGCATTTCTTCAAAAAAGACACACAAATGGCCAACAGGTATGTGAAAAGATGCTCAGTATCATTAATCATCAGGGAAACGCAAATCAAATCTACAATGAGATATAACCTCACAAGTGATAGAATGGTGTTATCAAAAAGACACATAAAGACAGATACCATATGTTTTCACTCTTATGTGGATCCTCAGAAACTTAACAGAAGACCGTGGGGGGAGGGGGGAAGGAAAAAAAAGTTAGAGAGGGAGACAGCCGAACCATAAGAGACTCTTAAAAACTGAGAATAAACTGAGGGTTGATGGGGAGTGGGGGGGGGTGGGCGATGGGCATTGAGGAGGACACCTGTTGGGATGAGCACTGGGTGTTGTATGGAAACCAATTTGACAATAAATTTCATATTAAAAAAAAGACACATAAGTGTCGGCAAGGATTTAGAGAAAAGGGACCTCTTGTACACTGTTGATGGAATTGTAAATTGGTGCAGCCACTATGGAAAACAGCATGGAGGTTCCTCAAAAAATTAAAAATAGAACTACCATATCATCTAGCAATTCCACTTTTTTGGTATTTATCTAAAGAAAATGAAAACACTAACTCAAAAAGATGTAGGCAGCCCCATGTTTATTACAGCATTATTTACAATAGCCAAAATATGGAAACAACCTAAGTATCCATCTATGGATGAACAAAGATGTGTTTTGTATATGTATGGAATATTATTTAGCCATAAAAACAATGAAGTCTTGCCATTTGAGACAACATGGATGGACCTTGCGGGCATTATGCTAAATGAAGTAAGTCAGACAGGCTTACAGGAATGGGGGTTGGGAAAAAAGGTTTAAGGGGGTCAAAAGATGAAAAGAAAAGAAAAAAAAAGAAAAAAGAAAAGAAAAGTAGCAGAGTAGAGCAGAGAGTCCTTGTGATTCTGTAGTTTCATACTTCTTGGCTGCAGCCCTTAGAGAAGGCCCAGTTGCCTTTAGATTCCTTATGATAACCCAGTATCCATCAAACTAACTCCTTTGTCTGCTCAAGCTGGCTTGAGTTAGTTTCTGTAACTTGCAGTTTGGAGCATTGGCTAATGCTGTGCTTTATTGAAATATGAGGCCATGTTGAGGATCAAAGAAGTTAGTTCATATTTTTCCGTAGGTGAGTTCACCACTGCAAAGGGAACATAGTTCCAGTGTCAACTTCCCACAAGATGTAGGTAACTGGAATTTTGATGACAGGATCCAGGTAGGAAGGAGAGGGAGGATGGCCTCTTGTCCAGATAGTAAGAGGTTGAGATGTCCAGGGCCACACCTGCATGAAAGACCCAAGGAGGACAGGAGGACCACAAGCAAGATCTCCTTTTTTCCTATGAATGAAGTCCAAATACGTTATTTTCTCTGTGTTTGTATTTTTCATTATGTTTAAGGACATAAAAAGCATGCTTAAAAAGGCTCTCTGTGTTTACGCAGAATAAAGAATACATAAAGTGTTTTTTAAGGCCTATGGTTACATCTTGTGAATAAGTAAATTCTTTGAGACACTTTTATTTCTATTGGGGGCCAAGATTCCTTGCCATTTAACACTAGTAACCAACGTGAAGTTGGCATATGTTTGTTTACGATTTATTAATATTACTTGAGGATAGTCATACTAAATGTGAAAGGGAAAGAATGAGAACCGTGTCAAGGTATCTTTTTTTTAATAAATATAATTATCAGTATTTAAAAATGTGCTTTATTATTCTTTCATAGATAAAGTACATTTCATTTTATTTCAATAGGTTTGAACATGGAGTTTATTTATAGAAGGCAAATAAGAGGATATTTATAAAAGTGGGTCTTTGAGGGTCACCTGGGTGGCTCAGTCGTTTAAGAGTCCGACTTCGGCTCAGATCATGATCTCATGGTCCAGGAGTTCAAACCCAGCATCAGGCTCTCTGCGGAAAGCTCAGAGCCTGGAGCCTGCTTCGGATTCTGTGTCCCTCTCTGTCTCTGACCCTCCCCGTTTGTGCTCTCTCTCTCTCTCTTTCTCTCTCTCAAAAATAAATAAACATTAAATTTTTTTTTTTAAGTGGGTCTTTGAATAGAAGAATGATAGACCTATCCATGCTGTGAACTGCATTAGAACATGTGTTTTATGAAGAGCAATGTGTTTCTGGAAAAAAAGGCCTGTATGTGAGATTACTGTGGACCTAGATTTACTTAGGAGATATTTATAGGCAGTTCCTGATTTGAGTTGCAGCTGGGAAGGCACATTTTTGACCTCACCAATGAGAACTGAGTAGGATTCACTTTTTAATTTTTAAAGCACAATTATGAATCAAATACTGAAATATAAATCTCTGAAACCGATGAAGAAACCCACTTTCATCAGGAAGAGGGCAGAAAATATTTTATATGTGTCACACAAAAAGCATTCAATAGGACTGTGTTCTAATTTTCCTTTTTTATTTTGTTTTATTTAGATCTTGTCTCATAAAAAAAAGGGGGAGTTGAGGTGACTTACTTAAAAAGTCCTTATAATTTTTGAGAGTTTTTTTTCTTGTGTTTCTAGAAGACTTAAAATAAAAACACATTGAAAATACACTGGCATTGTTTCCGATTCTGTGTCTCCCTCTCTCTCTGCCCCTCCCCCGTTCATGCTCTGTCTCTCTCTGTCTCAAAAATAAAAAAAAAAACGTTAAAAAAAAATTTAAAAGAAAATACACTGGCATTAAGAAAACCAGTGTGAGTGAATGACAATGCCATTAAACCAGGTAGCATTGTGGGATAGGTGGGTGGGTTGGAGTTAACAAGACAGTTAATACAAACCAGAAAAATGTTTTAAAAATAAAATAATCTAAATTGTATGCTTTAAAAGTGAAATAATATGTAGGGAGTTATATACTCTGAAGAAACACATGAAAGTGCTAACTACGGATGTTTACATTAAAAAAGAAAAAGCATGGTGAGAAAGATTCAATCTGCAACTTTAGGCTCTCTCAGTTAAATGGCTTTTCTGCCTTCACCACTTTCTGAATTAGTGGAACCTGTACGTGTCAGAGTTTGTTTTTACACTGCTTGGTCATGGGAAAATACATTTATGTAAGTTCAGGCTCTTTCATTCATTCATTTCACCTTGTATTTATGTAATTATATGAAAGTGTCAGTTCTCTAAAATTGAAAGAACAGTATGTTTATTGGTGAATAAGAAGTCGTTATAGGGTGCTCTATTTTTACAGCTGTGCTTCAGTGTATCAGGTTCCAAAGAGGTCAGCTGGGCATGACCTCACGGGCATGGATCTTGGGGAGACAATTCTGGAACAGCCACAGGCCTGCAGAGTTGAAAGCCATTGCAGAATATCCAAATGCTGTAGTTAGGAGGCATCTAGTCTGTTAATGCTTTGATAGATTTTTCTTACTAGCATCCAAATTCAAAACTGAATCCAAAGATAAGAGGACCAGGTTGGGTGTGAGGCCCAGGTAGACATGGCTAGTAGGAAGTAGCTTTTGCACCCATGAAAACTCTCTGTGCCTACTTTGCCATTTTAACTCTGCATTTGTTTAGAAGAAAAAATAAATGGGAAAGTAGGTACTGAGAGAGTTAAAGGAAGGAGATATTAAAGGAATAGAGAGACTCTGGTGGTGGTTTCATTTCATTACTAACAACTGCTCTTGTTAAAATTATGGGAAAGTCTTATGGTTTTGCGAGTGTGTTTGAAGACACGAGAAACAATTTGTTTAGCTGATGTACAGATTCGATGATTCTGGGGGTATTGCATAGTACTGTTGTCTACTTTGGACTCCTTTTTAAATCATGTCCAGGGTTGTGACAGCTTTTGTGTATACATATCATTAGAAGTTGTTTATAAGATTCTTATTTAATAAAGTAAGTTCAGAAATACATCTTCCCATCTTTTAGAAAAGATGTTACATTGCCTTTTATCATCACTTTTAATGAGAATAAAATCTGTTGATTTGGAGTTCATACACACTCATAGTTGTTGCTATCTGTAATGTGTGCAAGTTTTCATAGAAGTCATACATGTGGCTTCTGCTGTTCCTTTCTTGGCAGAGTACCAACACATGTACTCAGAAAGGTTTGGGGAAAATTTAATAGAGCTGGGGTGAGTGACTCTTTCATTTTGGTGGTGTAACATTAGTACTTTATTTTTCTATTATTAGCACATTTTATTTTTCATATCAAGTAGAATGATATGGAGAAGGAAGCATTGGTGATAAAACCAACAGTGGATCACGTACAAAACTGTTAACTTTCACTTACTTCCCTGTGGACTATTAGAATATGAGTAGGAAAGAAGTTACCATTAATGAGATTTGAAATTTTTAGTGATATAAGTTCACACTTGGTTATGGCGGCCAACTCTTAGCAATACCATATTAGAAGAAATGTATTTAAAGCCACTTAACCTAAATTAAACTATTGCCTATTCCATTTGCTGTATGTATTGCATTTGTTGTATTGTTGTATGCTGGAGTAGAAGCTTTTGGAGATTTAAAAGTACTGCATATATCTTTCAGAAAAATAATTTGTATTACAGTATGATAGACGAGACATAGTAGCTGCTTTCAACACATATATGATGTTTGTTTACCTTTCATTAAATTATTTAACACATATTTTTTGAGTGTCTTGTTACGTTAGAACAGCCAGACGTTGTTAGAATTTTGGTTTTTATTGTAAAATGAATGGATTGGAAAGCCATAGAAGTTGTTTAGGCATGAAGATAAAAGCATCATATTTGCCTTTGAAAGTTACTTGGTCTGCAGTATGGGGAACAAATCGAAGCATGGCAAGAGTGGGAGTCCTAGCGACTAGTCCTAGACCTAGTTAGGAGGCTATTGCAGTAATTCAGGGAGTGGTTCACTACACTGGATTAATCCACTCCAGTGGATTAAACTGGAGAAGTGGAGGCGGAGAAGGGAGACAAGTGGAAAGATATAAGAAATTCAAGCGATTTCTAGGAGTAGAAACAGATGGGATTCGATCATGGATTGGATATGGAGAGTCAAGTTCAGGAAATAGCCAAGAATGAATCCTGTGTGTCGCCTGTGTATCTGAATGGACAGAGTGCCATTCGTTGCGATCAGATTCACTGTAGAAGAGCTCAGTTTAAGGGAGGGGTGACTTTTGTTTTTGGATTTGTTGAGTTTAAAGTGGTTTTGAATGACCTAAGTGGAGATGTCAAGTAGTCAGTTGAACACAGGGATCTAGAGGAGAGGGTGGACTGGAGATAGAAATTTTGGAGTCATCAGCATATAGGTGGTCATTGAATTGTGGTACATAAGAGGGTGTAAAGAGAATACTTACTGTGAGAAGAGGAGATGACTTGGGCCTGGCCCTGGAGAAACTCCAACTTTGAAAGGCCTGAAACACAGGAATGAGCCCACCGAGAAGATGAAGAAAGTCTGGCTGGAGAAGGACAACAATAAACAACTGGTCCAGTGTCACAGCATCTAAGTGAGGAGAGATGTTAGTTTCCCAGGGCTCCTATGACAATGTACAACGTACCACAAACTAGGCGGCTGAAAACAGAACTAGGCGGCTGAAAACAGCAGAAATTTGTTTTCTCATAGTTCTGGACGTTTGAAGTCTGAAATCAAAGCATCACTGGGGTCAGTTCCTTCTCAGGGCTTTGAGGAAGAATCTCTCCCAGTATTCTGTCTGTGTCTCTGTGTCTTCTCATGGCTGTCTTTTCATAAGGACCCAAGTCATATTGGATTAGGGTCCTGCCTTACTCCAGTATAACCTCACCTTAACTAATTGTATTTGCAATAAATCTATCCCAAGTAAGGTTCCATTATGAGCTACTGGAGTTAGGACTTCAACATATCTTGGGCGAGGGAGTGGGGGTGGGATACAATTCAATGCATAACAAGAGGATACAAGCAGATTGCCTTTCTGTAAGGTCTTCCAGGGGAGACGGTGACAATGAAGGCACAGTTCCTATTCTTACACTATATTTTATTTTATTTATTTTATTTTATTTTATTTTATTTTATTTTATTTTAATTATTATTTTTTTCAATATAGGGAATTTATTCTCAAATTGGTTTCCATACAACACCCAGTGCTCATCCCAAAAGGTGCCCTCCTCAATCCCCCTCACCCACCCTCCCCTCCCTCCCACCCCCCATCAACCCTCAGTTTGTTCTCAGTTTTTAAGAGTCTCTTATGCTTTGGCTCTCTCCCACTCTAACCTCATGTATTTTCCTTCCCCTCCCCCATGGGTTTCTGTTAAGTTTCTCAGGATCCACATAAGAGTGAACACATATGGTATCTGTCTTTCTCTGTATGGCTTATTTCACTTAGCATCACACTCTCCAGTTCCATCCGCGTTGCTACAAAGGGCCATATTTCGTTCTTTCTCATTGCCATGTAGTGCTCCATTTCTTACACTATATTTTAAAACAAGGTAGTATTGTTCTGTCCAATAAGGTCCAAATAAAGTCCGTATGGTAGCTGAGATCAATGTGATGGGTGGTAATAGAAAGAGGACCAAATGGAATAAGATGAGATGGGAAACGTTTTCCTGAGAGGGATGGAAATTTGAATTGGGTCTTGACAGATGTGGTTCAGAATTTAAATTTGTGGAAATTTGAAGTCGAGGGGTCATTATAGGAGGAGAAAAGCTGCACAAAGTTTTGATCTGGGAACATGTTCCCAAACTTTAAAAAGTAGGAATCTGTTAAATGTGATTTAGCATTAAAGACCCATGTACCTACTGGTGTCCCTTTATGTAAAGGGATAGTAGATGTTTTATGTGTTATGGGGAGGCTTTCGACAGGAATAGGTTTGTGTGGTGTATTCAGTTGATTTAGTTAACAATTACTGATTGAGAACTTTCTATGTGCCAGGAACAGTCCTAAGGGCTGGGGATAAATTGGACTTTGATTAGGCATTTAGCCACCCCTCCACCCCAATACCTCTGCGTTAACCGTCATTTTAACACACAGTTCATGGGTAATAGGAGGAGCATTTTTTATGACTGCATCCATTTTCAGAGTCTTAAATTTAATACTAATACTTAACAATAATTGAGCACTTACTCAGGGCCCAGTGATATTCTAAATACTTACAGACTATACTAATGAAATTAATCTTCACCCAAACCCTGTGAGGTAGGTTCTACCATATTTCATAGATGCTAAGGGGCCATCGATTGTAAGATGGCCTTTGATCTTCCTCTAACAAGATCAATAAAACTTCCAATAAATTGAAAGATACCATCGATAGTAAGATAGTTGGATTTCAGAAATATGAAAAAAATGTGTATGTTTTAGAATTGGTGGACAACTTAAATTTGATGGGCAGATGGTTAGAAATGGAGGCACCGAGAAGGTATATAGCCTGCCCAGGGTTGCACACGGATATGCAGCGGAGCCCAGATTCTAATTCAGGGGGCAAGTGCGGGAGGCCAGGCACCAGCTGGCGTTCCCTATGGCCTGTAGCATGACTGCAAAATCTGAGCACATCCTAAGTGCCTTGTTTCACATACTGAGAGCCTGATGATGTTTCAGGGCTCCAGGCTGACCGAGTTCGGGTACCTCGTGGTGGGAGAGGTATGTGTAGAGGTACAACTTGTTGCTGGTGCTTCGACTGACCAAGAATGCTGCAGGGGCGGTTGTTTGGCGGGCTGCTTTTTATCAATCTAAAATTTCACAAGGCAGAAAGGCCATAATGGTGAAAGGGATGGGACTGAAGGTGAAAATGGGGCAAGAGTGGGTGACTTTTCTGGTGGAAAATGATGCATTTCAAGCCCTGTTTTAGGTTTCGCTTCCTCTGAGAGCACCCTCAGCACCTCTCCCTCATTACTGTGAATGTCTCCGACCGTCATCAGCTGTGCTCACTGTTTTGCTTGGTTTCCTTTCCTGTGAAGTTATCTCTCTCTGGTCGGAGGTGGCCCCGTAGGTAGTTCTAGCTTCCACGGCTTGTGGGAAAGGGTCCAGATGCTCCGTTAAGTGTGGGAAACTTCATTCAAGTTGTGTTAGGTGGTGAATGTGTTCACTTCTCTCCTCCTTTTGTATTATTTCCATCTTCATAGACACATCCAGTGTGTCCTCATATGTGGGTTTTCCCCCTCAAACAGGTTTTTAAAAGAAATCAGATATTGTTTATATTTTGGATACGCTGAAACTATTCAAATGAGAACATGAAGGAAACTTGTGTGTGTTTGTGTTTTGAGTAGTCCAGAAGTAGTTCTCAGAGTAGAAGTTTCACTTGGACCCCCAAGGCTTGAATTCTTGAGAATGTTGTAATTGCAGAAGGAAGACTTGAACTGATACAAACTTTTTTGGAAAAACTCCTCCTAGGGGTGCCTGGGCGGTGGTTAAGCATCTGACTTTGGCCCAGGTCATGTTCTTGCAGTTCGTGAGTTCGAGTTCCATGTTGGGCTCTGTGCTGACAGCTCAGAGCCTGGAGCCTGCTTCGGATTCTGTGCCTCCCTCTCTCTCTGCCCCTCCCTAGCTCACACTCGCACTCTCTCTCTGTCAAAAATAAACTTAAAAAAAAGAAAGAAAGAAAGAAAGAAAGAAAGAAAGAAAGAAAGAAAGAAAGAAAGAAAGAAAGAAAGAAAAACTCCTCCTAAGCTGTGCATTCCAACCCCTGTAGGTCACTATAAGTGCTGGCTTTGTCATCCTTCACAGTCGTGGGGGCCAAGGGACCAAGCTCTGTGTGCTGGCTGATGACTGTGTCAGAGGGTAGGTGTTAGCTAGCCCAGCACCTACCCTCTTCTGATTTGGCAGCTAACTACATTTTCAGACCCACTGCTAAAGCCAATTGGGTTTTCTCCTTCTGAATGTGCAGCACAGCAGTATTTCCAGCTAAGCAGTTGCCTCTTAGGAATGATTATGAAACCGTACCATGCTTTGGACTCTTTTTTATTTCCTCCTCCCCTTTATATGTACATTTTTGTTTTCTAGATGTTCCCAGTAGTAATATAGTCTACCTAGGACTCTTTTAATTAAGAGCATACCCTGTGTTTACGGAGCTCTTACTATGTTAGGTTGTGAGAGGGTGCTCCAGTGACCGTGACCCCACTGGTCTTGAGGAGCTAACTGTAGGGCAGATGGATGTACACATACTATCCAGCCAGCATGAAAACAACCACGAAAGAGACAAATGGTGAGCAGAAAGGATTAAGGAACTTCTGAGGAGGAAGGCTTGAATTTCTACTCCCAGGACTTGGGAAGGCTTAGTGAAAAGGACAAAAGTTTGAGCTCTGTTCTTAGCATGTGTTTAGAACTAGATGTAAATGACAATTGTCATATATGTTGGGATCTGTCATTGTATTTTCTTCCTTCCTTCCTTTCTTCCTTCCTTCCTTCCTTCCTTCCTTCCTTCCTTCCTTCCTTCCTTCCTTCCTTCCTTCCTTCCTCCTTCCCTCCCTCCCTTTCTTTCTTTCTTTCTTTCTTTCTTTCTTTCTTTCTTTCTTTCTTTCTTTCTTTTCTTTTAATGTCATTGTATTTTCAATGAGAGTGACACTCTGGAGCAGTGCTGTCCAACTGAGCTGTATAATGATGCAAATTCCCTGTATCTTTTTTTTTTTTTTAATGTTTATTTATTTTGAGAGAGGGAGAGAGGGAGCACACGAGTGGGGGAGGGGCAGAGAGACTCCCAAGCAGGTTCCCCATTGCCAGCGTAGAGCCCAAGCGGGCTGTATCTTGCGAACAGTGAGATCATGATCTGAGCTGAAACCAAGAGTCAGATGCCACCCAGGTGCCCCAGGAAGTGCCCTGTATCTTGTGCTGACCATATGGTAGCATGTGATCTGGAGCACTTGAAGTGTGGGTAGTGCACCTGAGGAACTACATTCTTCACTGTATTTAATGCTGATTTTAAATTTAAATGTAAACAGCCACATGCGGTTATCACATCAGATAGTACAGCCAGAGGAAACATGTATCGCTTAACCCAGTATGGTGACTTCAGATGATCATTTAATCACAAATCAAAGAGACTTTGATGTTTACTTTTCAACATAATTTTCCATAAATGTTAGCTCTGGAGCATTCATGAGAATACTAAAATGAGATAACTCATTTATTAAGAAACAATAAGCAGTTCGTTAAATTAGTCACTGGTACCTCCTTCACACACACTCTGGCTCATACATGTATATTCATGTATGCATGTGTGCGCACACAGTTTTTGCCTGGCTTATTGAAATGGAAAGAGGAAGGAATATGGTGTTTTTGAATGGCTTTCTGTTTTGAAGGACAAGTAGTGAATGAGTGACCCTTCTGGGGGCAGTGTCAGACTGGGCCAAGAACAGTCCCTGAAGGAAAGAAAGGACTGGGTCTGCCTTGCAATAAGAACTCTGGAAAAGGGTCTCAGATCATTCTTAGTTTCCTCATCTATAAACTGGGGATAAAATAACCCTGCTGTCTGTCTAGAAAGATAATGTATATTTGGAAAAACTTCTTTCCAGGGAGATTTTTTCCACACCGATATCTCAGCTTTTTTATAATCCTGCACTGGGGGGGGGGGGGGGGGGAGGGCACTTTCTCTCCTTCTCTGTGTTGACTGTGGTACCAAGAGATAGGATTTTACATATTTTCTCCTTGATCTTAAATGCCCTCTGGCAATCTCCGCACCTCTTCAGAGACCCACACTTGAAAAATCTCTTTTTAAATTCTGCCCCAAACTCTTTGGAAGCCTTCCTTTATGAATACCAACGATCTTCTGCTCAGTCTTTGACTCTGCTCCTCTCGTGTTTCTTTGCCTGCTGTACTGCGGGCTCCTGTGCACCCATTCCTCCCCCCTGAATGCTGCATGTATATATTTTAATGACTTTTTCATGTCTGTGTTTTGTCTTCCTGGTTAGAATGGAAGCTCCCTGGGCAGAGGTGGCCATTAAACTTTGTTTTGTTTTTTAATTTTTTAAACTTAATTTTATCCAGTACTTTGCAGAGAGATGCACTCAAATGTTACAGGTTGGTAGTAAAGTAGAGGGCTTGGCTCTTTAGGGCACAGACTGATATCTTCAATAAGTACTCTTTGATCATTCAGATGAGTGTTTTCCAGCCTTATCATGCTTCACAGGCTCCGAAGTGCTTTAAAAATAATTCAAGTTCTTAGGCTCTATAAACGTGATTCACTAGGCCTGAGGGTGGGGCATAGGAAACTCGAATTTTAAGAAACACATCTGATAATTCTGCTGCAGGCAAACTGAGGGCCAGTCTTTGAGAAATGCTGGTGTATATATTTCGATACCATCTCTAAGGGCTTTGCGTAAAGAAATCTTTTCTGACAGCAGGGATATTTAGTTCAAGCAGAAGTGAAGGGTTTTGGTTTGTTTCATAATTTTTTAAATAAAGAAACAGAAGAAGAGGTGGAAAATTATAATAGAAATAACACATCAGAGAGACCTGGCTAATTCCATCAAGGCACAATGCCATAAAGCACTTATTAAGCCTTCACTCAGAGCCTGTTTGTCCTTATTTTAGGCTCAATTTCTTTTAATGTTTGTTTGTTTGTTTATTTATTTATTTATTTATTTATTTATTTAGAGAGAGTGGGGGAGGAGCAGAGAGAAGGAGAGAGAGAGAGAATCCCAAGCAGGCTCCACACTCAGTGAGGAGCCCAATGTGGGGCTTGATCCTATGAACTGTGAAATCATGAGCTGAGCTGAAAACCAAGAGCCGGATGCTTAACTGACTGAGCCACCCAGGCTCCCCTAGGTTCAATTTTAATAGGTTTGGTGATGTGTTCTGCTAGATAAGTTTAGGAGCTGTGTACTAGATGGAAGGATAATAGAATCATTGGTGAAGGATGGCACATTATTTGCAAAAGTGATAGCTGACCACCTGAAAGTGAAGAAGGAAATAAGTTAACTGTAAACATCATACATAATATCTTAAAAAGGAACAGAGTGTAGGGCAATGTGGAATCTGAAGAGTGAAGGGTAAGCGCCTGCATGTATCTTAGTAGTTTCAGAAGGCATTCCTGAGTGACGCCAGTTTATAGTGGCTATTTGTTGATCTTTCTTCTTAGAACCTAAGTTCCACAAGGGCTGAGACCATGCCTGTTCCATGTGATACTGTATCTCCAGGGCCAATGTACTGCTTATCTTACAGGAAAAATATTCTGTAAGTATTTTTCTAGTAAATTGCTTGAATAAATAAACAAATATATAAATAAATAGGTTTGCTATGGTAATCTGTGTTCATGATATTGACCTTGAAAATTTTCTGGCAAAGAAGAAAGCCAAGTACATATGTATGTGTATATATGTGTATATATATACACACACACATACACACATACATATATATATATATAGTTATATATATACAAAGTGGATAGAATTTTTCAGATTATCCATGCCCATACATACAGTTATATACTACTTTTTTTAAGTTTATTTATTTTGAGAGAGAGAGAGAGAGAGAGAGAGAGAGAGAGAGAGAGAGAGAGAGACTGTACATGCACACACATGCAAGCTGGGAGGGGGAGACAGAATCCTAAGCAGGCTCTGTGCCCTCAGCATGGAACCCAAAGCAGGCTCGAGCTCATGCACTGTGAGATCATGACCTGAGCCAAAATCAAGAGTCGGATGCTTAACTGAGCCACCCAGGTGCCCCATATACTAAAATATTTTGAATCATCTACAATGTACATTACTGATGTACATATGTACAATGTACATATACTGATGACACATGAACACAGAATATTTTAAAGTCTTCAGAAATAGATTTCTGTATATAGATAGAAATCTGTGTATACTAATTTCAAGATGACTCTATATAGTTAATGCTGAATCATATTTTATATGGTTAATTATCCTTTAATAGATCATAATGGTTTCCTTGGAGCATGATACATCTGTTAAAATAGATATTTTAGTATGCATACTAATTAAGACAATGAATATTGTATGCTAGGCAGACACATGGGCTCTGTATAGTAAAGAAAATCATATTTAGATACCTTTGAATAGTATACCTGCTCTCCAAGTGTTTCAGATTTGTGTTCTTGAAACTTGCCTCTTAGTAGAGACTTGTTAACTAAGAAAGGAAGATTTATTTTTTGGTGTTACATAAAACAAGTTAAATTGTGCTTGATTACTTTGTATTTTGTTTCAAACCTGTGTTTTGTTTTTTTAATTTTTTTAACGTTTATTATTAAGAGACAGAGAGAGACAGAGCATGAGCAGGGCAGAGAGAGGAGGAGACACAGAATCCAAAGCAGGCTCCAGGCTCTGAGCTGCCAGCACAGAGCCCGACGCAGGGCTTGAACTCACAAACTGCGAGATCATGACCTGAGCTAAAGTCAGACACTTAACTGACTGAGCCACCCAGGCGCCCCTGAAACCTGTGTTTTTAGTTGGTTGTATAGAATTTGGAGTTCATTTTGTCAGAGGCTTGTGTCTTACTGGAGGGAGGAAGAGGTGAAGAGAAAGTCTTCTTTTCCCGTAAGCACAGATTTGGTCTTGGGCCAGCTTTTTTTTTTTTTTTTTTTCTTCCCCTTCCTTCCTTCCTTCCTTCCTTCCTTCCTTCCTTCCTTCCTTCCTTCCTTCCTTCCTTTCTTTCTTTTTCTTTCATCCATCTTTTTTGGGGCTTAAACTCACCATCCTGAGATCAAGAGTCCCGTGCTCTACCACCTGAGTCAACCAGGCAGATTTGGTCTTAGACAAAATTTTGAAATAAGGAAAAGTGTGTCTTTGACAGTAGCATCCTACCGCTTAGCACTCCCTCCAACCCAGTGGGCCTGAAAACACCAAATTATCATAATTTAGTCCTATGTCTCTGATTACTATATTCCATTCCAGTCTAAAGTACTCCCTCAAACTTTTCTAGTGTCTGAGTTATCTCATTGTCTTTTCCAATCAGAAGTCCTATCCTATAGTTAAGTACTTACTCTGGTTTTGGAAATAGTCTTTGAACTGTGTAGAAAGAAAGGTGAGTCCATGGACTATACATACAATCTGATATTGGAATAAGACACACATAAATAACTCATTATGCCTGAAGACAGAATATGCCGAAAAGAGGCATAAACTAAATAAAACAAAAGTTCAGAGAGAAATATTATTAACAACTGTAGGAACCAGGAAGGGTTTTATGGAAGACATGGTCCTTGAGGAACAGTTAGCATCTTTAAGATCAGAGATGGGGTTGGGGGATGGCGTTGTAGGGGGAGAGAATGTTACGAGCGAAAGTTTGATCACCCCACATGGCTTCTCAGGAATTGACTATTGCTAAACTTTTGACAGTGCTATTCCCATAGACTGTTATATAAATGGTGCTCCCTTTAGTTGTGCAGCATAGTAGCCATGAATGAAAGCCAGGAGCCAAGAAATGTACAGGGATGTGATCAGAGAATCATAACTGGTATAGCTTGGACCATATTTTGCTGATCTTGAATATAAGAGTAACGTTGCTTTACCGCTTTCATTGGATCATTGAACTAAAGTCCTTTAAACTCTTTCAAACTCTGAGACTTCATGATTTCTCTAATTCACTTGGTAAAAAGGAGCTCAGCAAGATTTTTGAGCAATCAAGTGGGTCAAAATTTCAGAAGATGATTATGTTTGTAAGGTGAAATGGGTTGAGAAGTGACTAGACTTCATATGTGTGTAAAGTAATTCTGCTTAAGTCCATCCAAATGAAGTTGGAGTGATACATCTAACTGATGCCCTGAGGGGTCACAAGATTAGCTCCAAACCAGGCCCAGCCCACTGGCCTGTTGATGCCATCTTTAAAGTAAACTTCTAGATCACACACAGACTTCATTTCTCTGATCTCTCATTTGGTATCCTTATTAATAAGCTTTGCTACACTTGTAGCACTCACTTTCTTTCACAAGTTAGTTATGTCTTGTCTTGTCTGTCTGTAGACTGCATACTCTTTGCCAGTACTTTTGGGAATAGATCTTTTCAGGTTGGTCTGGGCTTGGGCTGTGTCCTGTGAACTGCCAAGTGGGAAGCCTGTTGATCACAGCTGTTTCTGGGCTTCGGTTCCCGGCTTTAGCTCCAGCTTCGTGAATCAGGAGCCCAAGAAAGAGGCACGTTGTTGGGCTATTGGAATTGGATAAGGGCAGAGTAATCAGACTGGAGTCTGATTCACAGGAATGAAAAGTGGAAATTCGTTCATTCATTCATCAAATGGTTATTGAGTATTATCAAGGGTAAGCACCAGCTTGGGGTGGTTTCCCTAGCTGGTCCTGCTCTCATTGCTTCGACCCTTTCTCCCTTCAGATTCTCTGAAAGATTTTTTTTTTTTCACAACAGCTGAGTCTCTCTGGGAGTATCAGTAGGACCTCTGGTAGTGTTAGAAGGCGACAACCCGGGGACTGCGGCAGCTGGTTTTATTTTTGGTTTTCGTCAGTCAGGTGTTTGTAAGTTGAGAACTGCCTGTATTCAAACAACGTGATTCGGTAGTGTCATGAACTCCTGTAGAAATAATGGATGTGGTGCAGTTAAAAGGATAACAATGAAAAATCCCTAAAACCACATATTAGATAGTAAACTTTTAAAGGCCTGGGCATGGATTAATGGCTCAGAGGATATGGATGTGCTGTGGATGGTTCACAGTCTCATTTCATGTGAAATTTGAGTCTTGCTTTGTGTACAGAGATCCGGCCTTTGGTGGACTTGCCTGTGGAATAGCCATTGTTTCATGGTAGGTACAGACTGATAAATTTGGGAGATTTTATTTTGGAGCCGATTAGAATACTGTAATTGGTTTGTTTGCGTCAAGTTTTGAATGTATCCCACAACCAGTATTGTATCACAAAAAAAAAAAAAAAAGAAAGAAAGAAAGGACATAACTATCCAATCACCTTTTATGATGTATCAACTTGATTTTTAACTTTTCCTTGTCCACTCTTCTGATCTTTACTCGTAGTCACACATTTGGAGTGGTTATAATCACGGTATTGAGATAGCCCTTATTTTCAACATTACGTTTTCATAAACACTTTCTCTTTTTCTAATTTCTATATTTTAATTTTAATCGTCATAGTCTTCTGAAAATTCCTTTCTGAATATTCAGTTTTTCTCCTGCAGGATTGTTTGTCGAAGGGTACAAATATTTTTATGATACATGGTCCCTATTTTCAGATGACTTTCCATTTTCATCGCAGTCGTGCCAAAGAGACAGTCTCCACTGCATTGTTGTTTCGGTTTGCATTCCTCTAGTAGTTTCTGAGGTTTCTTTCTCAATTACATTTCTTTTTCTGAATTGGCTTGACATATTTTTTTTCTAACTTATTTCTTAGTTATTTTTGCAAACTAAGTTTCTATGAACCCTTTATGTATTATAAATACTAATTCTTGTTAGTTTTACTTGGTTCTAACATTTCTCAATGTAATTTAATTTTTTTTTTATTTTATAAGTTTAACAATTTTAGTTTAGTCTCACTTGGTTTATCCATTTCTGATTAGTTTTGACGGATGCTTTCAAAGTTATTTAAAAGTTACAGTCATATAGGTCGTGTGGTTCTCTGCCTGTCATTATTCCTGTTGCCTCTTGGTCTACTCTCAAGTGGATTGGATTCTTACACATGTGTATATTCGAGAATCATGGCATAATCAAGCTAAAGGGGAACTATCAGTTTCTGTTAATATTTGGAGGATCTAATAAGTAATATTTATGGATAAATGTAGAATTACAATGGAGAGTTTAAAATGTAGATGAAAACTACACTTGAGGCCTTCTGAATGCAGTGAGTCTGGCTGGTAAATTAAGACTTGTTGAAACTTCAAGTTTTAATAGCAAAAAATAGTTATATCTTATATTTATGGAATACTTTAAAAACCTTCTGTATTTGGAAATCAATTTTTCCATGTGTTTTTGGCATCTATGACCAGTGTCTTCATTCAAAAAAAATTTAATGTTTATTTGCTTATTTATTTATTTTGAGAGAGAGAGAGAGAGAGCACGTTTGTGGAAGGGGGTGGGCAGAGAGAGAGGGGGACAGAGAATCCCAAGCAGACTCCTCACTGTCAGTGCAGTGCCTGACACAGGGCTCAGTCTCATAAACCATGAGATCATGACCTGAGCCGAGATCAAGAGTTGGATGCTCAACTGACTGAGCCATCCAGGTGCCCCTTCATTTTAATATTTAAATATAAGTTCAGAAATACAGCTTCAGATCATCGCTCATTTGCAGAAATAATTTTAGCAGCCTGTTATTGATTATCTAAATTATGCCCTATTACTGATTTTCTTCTTCTGAGGCTCAGATTCTGTTTTGTAACTGGGATATACTTTCAGAATTTATACAGTATTTCAGCATTTCCTTTTTGTTGGTTTAATTGATCTTATAATCCTTTGAAAATAACCTGACTTATCTGAGAAATATTTAGTTTGTTGGTAGATAGTTGAACAGTGTATTTCTCAACTGTGTTCAGAGACAGGAGTTCAATATGTCTTTGGCTGTTTCATGCAGGGAGAAGTTTAAAAGCTCATGGAAGATTGTTTCCTTTAAGTAATTTTAGAAGATAGATTGTTTTTCAAAAATATTATAAAATAAATGGGCAAAGTCATCAAAAACAGTTATTAACACGATATAATTAAGTTTGTTTTCATAAATCATAGAGAAGGAGGGGCCATGCTGGTTGTGTGCTGATAACATATAAGCGTTCTATTACTCCAAATCAGTAGGTATGAAAACCATGGATTGCCAGTGTTTACTTAACTGAGAAATAATGATGTGGATTGTGAAATTGAACTGATACACAATTAGAAAGGCTAAGAATGAAGTTAAGATTGACAGGAACAAATGAATAACAAACTATTCTTATGGAATATTATAGCTTTGGATGTTACATTTAAATATTTTTAGTATTGGGGCACCTCGGTGGCTCAGGTGGTTAAGCGTCTGACTTCTGCTCAGGTCATGATCTCATGGTCCGTGAGTTCGAGCTCTGCGTCGGGCTCTGTGCTGACAGCTCAGAGCCTGGAGCCTGTTTCAGGTTCTGTGTCTCCCTCTCTGTCTGACCCTCCCCTGCTCGCCTTCTGTCTCTCTCTCTCTCTCTCAAAAAAAATAAACATTAAAATAATTTTAAAAAATAAATGATTTTAATATTGGTAAAGATGTTCTTGTACGTGAGACTTTCTTTTTCTTTGGAGAGGTAAGAAAGAGCAATTTAGCTCTTCTTTGATCACATAAGTTTCACTGAGTTGCCCAATTTTCATTCAGAAAGAGAAAAGAACTAATATCCAGAGTGAGTTACTATTTAGACCCGAGTCCACTAATAGGAAATTTCTTAGTTCTGATAGTGTTTGGAATGAAATCTCTGGTTCTGCACCAACTGTATTTCCTCACAGGTTTGAGTTCGATGTCCTGTTGTTCATGCTGAACAACAGATTAACAGAAACATATCTAATATTTTATGGAAGGAAAGTAACGGTGATGCTGTGAACTTTACACCCAGCATGGCTTTCAAAATGTTAATTACTGAGTGTTCCAAGAAATGATTTTAAAGAAGGGTGCATAAAAGGGATTTCTAATCGTATTTGGGAGTAATTTGCATAACAGAAGGAAAACAAAAGCAGAAATGTCTTCAAATTCATCTATATAATTTCCTACTCCTTCATTTGGAGGGAGTTGTCAACTCTACTAATAGAAATTTAGGCAGGGAGAATTAAGCCTGAAAGTCTCAAAGTACCAGAAGTTCAAGTTTCATATTGATATAAGCTTTTATACTTATATTTACACTAAAGTGAGCGCGCTTGCTACATCGTGCTCAGTTCTTGCCTTCCTCCCCATTCCCGAACATCACGCGCCATTCATTCCATCTTTAATGTAGCTAAAGGATTGATCAGGGTTACGACACTTGCAGCGGAAGAGATCTTCAGAGGTTTGTTTAAAGTGGGAAATGGTACTGAGATGTGCTTTACTTTTCGCTTTTACTTTGTTTTGGTATAATAATCCACAAGAAGGCAAGGGAGAAGTGACATGGGAGAGAGAGGTATTGTAGATTCTAAGGAAACATTGTTGGTGGTAACACTTTCTTTAGAAACGGATCCTGAAGGAACCGCCATAGTGGTGGTTTCACCTTCTGTTTTGTTCCCTTACTTGATATCAGATATCAGAATCATGATGTGAATAAATGAGAGCCATTGGAGTATTGAGACTGCATAGGAGTCTCTGAGTCTCGATACTGTGTATAAGTCAAGTACTGTGTTTTATTTCACAATTTCTTGAATTTACTCTTGACAAGAAAACTCCTAAGCCTGTAAATTATTATTGTCATTGTTAGGAAGTGGCGTAGGGAAGAGGTTCAACTCAGTAAAGAGTCATTTAAATTATACATTCAATCAGCAGCAAAGGCAGATCTGTTGAAAGTGTTGTCTTCTCTGACCTGAAAAAATTCTATTTTCCCATCATTGCTTGATTTGTCTTCCATGAATGATCACAGGGGGCTATAGTGCTTATGGTTCCGTGGCCCCAAATCTTAAGTTCTGTGCCTGGGTGCTTTATGGTACAGTAGTAGTTCTATAAATTATTTACAAAGAAGGAGAAAACACTGGCTCTATCTGTTTACTGCTCCCAGTTTTACAACAAGGGAATCCTGTTCATGTTCCAAAGTAGCTTCAGTAGTTCAGTAGTTGAAATATTCTGCCCCCCCCCCGCCCCCTCCCAACATCCTGTTTCATCACAAATATTTATCATTTTATTCATCGGTTCTCCACCCGCCTTGTGGGCTGTTGTGGTTCCTGTCACTCAGCCAAGAGGCTGGGGAATGCCTATCCAGGAGCAGCATGGGGCGTCTGGCTAGGGTGCTCACGAGGTCCTGTAACAGGCTAACATTGAACTGTTGTCATCGTTGTGCCGTTGAAATAGATACAGAGTGAGCCTATTTAAATAATTACCAGAATCATCAGTAACAGGCACATTGTTGCTAGTCAGGGTGAAAATATGCATACTATTTGTGGTAAGAAAAAAACTAAAGTCTACAGCATTTGGAGATGTCATTCTGATGTGTGTTGGAAGCATCAAAATTAAAAAAAAAATAAAAAATTACTCTGTAAGCAAAATTATTACCTAAAAAGGCTGTTCTGCCTGAGTGTTTGATTAACAGTTTTGAAGAATCATCTGGTTTTCCCGCAAAGTTAATTTAGTATTAATTGGCTACTCGCTTTGAGAATATTTAATATAACACAAAATATAATATGATATGTAATAACATAGTATATCATGGCATACTCCCCCCTTTCTGGGAGGGATGGACATTTTTGAAAGGTGTAGGCCAGGAATTTTGTAGACAGATGTGTGGGTTCTGAGGAAAACTGCAGAGGTGAGGTGCCCCTCCCACTGCATTATATTTTCAAGTATGTCCTGTCCACGTAACTGATCACTGGTGGTGTTAAGCTTGATCCCTTGGTTAAGGGAGAGTCTGCCAGGTTCTTCCACTGTGAAGTTATCACTTTTCTCTTCCCATGTTCTGTTCTTTGGAAGTCGGCCCACACTTAAATGTATGTATGTATGGATGGATGCATGGATATTTATTTTATTCTTTGCATTACCGTCCAGTGCCGTCACTTTTTATTTTGTTGCTCATAAAAACATAAAAATTTTCAAGTTTCTGCATTGTATTTTGCTTAGCCTGGGTATAGCATGCTTTACCCACCTCTTTGGCCTCTCCTGTCCTCCACGTGTTTACACTCTCATCCTTCAAGCCACAGGATTCAGTTTTGCTGCTCTGGTTAGCACTTAAGGTCATTTTTATAGTCGAATTTTAACGTATGCGCCAGAGGAGGGGAAGTTGTCATACAAAACTTCTTGTCGGCAGATTGGCAAATTTACCTGAGAAATTGAGACTCAAGGTCATGAGAATGTGTGACTGGGAGCGGGAGCGGGTTTCCAGGCAGGAAGTCAAAGTCCTTTTCTTCAGCTTCTTTGCACTTGATTTTGTCTGAGTCAAATCATCATTCCCTTACGAGAAGCAAAATCCCAAAAGGCGGGGTGGCAATAAATGTTGAGGTTGTGTTAGGAAATCACGTTGTGTTCCTTGTTTAGGTCCTTTTTAAGATTCTTTTATTTGATTTTTAAATGATGATGTAATAGCTGAGCTTTGAAATGAAACCTAAGAGGTAGTTGCAGAAGTACGTCTATCTTTGCAAAAGTCTTATAGATAGATTGTTGGTTGTTGAGGCCTACTTGAAGAAGTACTGATCGGAGTATAAGCAATGTTAAGATTTATATCAGATTGATCATGTCAGAGAAAATAGCTACTGGTTGTTTGTTCCATGGAATATTTGCTAACTATAGCTCAGTGTATGTTTTGCATTTCTCAAAGACTCCCGTAAGATGTGATCAGGTCACAGCCTCTGTTAGATGGGAGGGGCCCCAGGAGAGGAAGCTCACAGATCACACATGCGCTCGAGTTCCTGCATACTGATTTTACAAAAACAAGAATCAGTTTGCCAGCAGCTTCCATTGTGGTCATCTTACAACGAGTGAGTTAAAAAAAAAAAAAAAGAGTTCGCACGAACACGAAGACCAGCAACTGAAAATCTGAAATCCAAGTGGAATTAATACTCCGCAGTGATTCTTACCTCTGCTGTTGGAAGTACAAAAGCAGTGTGATCCTGCGGTCTGAACTACAGGGGTTTCAGCTCCATGGCAACATGACGAACCTATTCTGTCAGAGGGTGTGTATACACCAGTGTATTCAAAGTGCAGAGTTGGGAGTGAGTTTGGGGGGCAGTGCGGGGACCAGCCCTCTAAGTCTTGCCCACGCATTTTTATGTGTGTGTTATAATAAGGCCTTTGTGCAAGGAGGCCAGATAGGAGTTCATGTCAGCTGCCCTCTGGTCTTTTTTGCATGATCTAGCTGACATCACCCACCTCCCTTCTCTCCAGAAAGGAAGCTGGGGAAGGCAATTAAACAATGCTTCTGTGAGGAAAGTGCTCTTCCCCCTTTCTCTTTTTGGAATGTCAACATAGTTATTGCTTTTCTGTGTGCCTCTACGGGTGTTGGCTGCTTCTTTCCACAGTCTTCTTGTAGGGAGAGCCTGAAAATTGTAGCCTTCGTGTAGAGTGGGGGCTCAGGAAAGCTGTAATCAGTTGCCTCCTCTGTGGGAAAGAGTGCTTTCTGTCGGTCATCTGGTGTCCTGCCTTTCACTTAGGGACCTGGGGTGGTGTGGAGTGATTGGAGAATTAAGTATTCCTGCCCACAATTACGTGGCCTCTGGTTAAACTCGGAAACTTCCAAGTTTCTTCTCTCATCGGTACTTCACAGCTATGCTTCTCCCCATCACTCCCACAGTCCTTTGCTTGGCGTGTTCACGTTGAAGAGATAACCTCACCACTTGACTCTTCACTGTATATCCGTGTTCCTGTCCTGCATTTTTGAAAGATCAATCTGAAAAATGTTTTTTTTCTTTTTTTTCTTTTTTTGGCTGTGTTCCAATTTAGCTGATCCAGGGGATAAATCAAATGTTCTGCTCTATCCAGGTTAGGTCTGTGGATGATTTCTAAGAAATCTTTGAGCATTTTTGTATCACCTAAAACTTGAGGTTGACTATGGATGGTTATCTGCACTAGGTTCAGGGATTACAGATCCAAGAAATATCTTCTTCAATAGAGATCTTTACCCTTTTTCTTTTACTCCCACACATAATCCCTGCCCAGCATCATAGATGTCTCTGGTGGTGGTAGGAGGAAAATACTTGACGAGTGGCCTGAAAATCTTATGTCACTGGGGACACTTATACAACACCTAGATGTTGTTTTCAGCTTACACATTGGGCTACACTCATCATTTCTTCACACAAAGAGATGATCTACTTCCTCCATTGTTTCTGCTTGGAACAGTCTGTTCGGCTTGACTTTTGAAAATAAATGCTCTGCAACTAAGATGATATATACCCACTCATTTGAGGTTACTTCCAACATGGAGGAGAGTCCCTCACACTCAACACCCAGCAATTCTCGGTGTCCTACTGATGTCTGGGAAGCCAACTCAATTCTGACACTATTTACCTGGAGATAGCGTCGGATTCCACAGAGTGAGGGTTTAATTTCTATCAGAATACCTTCCATCCCCCACTTCAGATGTCAGTCATGAGCCCAGCTTGTTGCCTGTGCTTCTGACCCACTAACTACAGATCAGCGGTTCCAATGACCTTCTCCTTAGGTTCTTGTAATTTGCTAGAGTGGCTCACAAAATCAGGGAAGCACTCATTTACCTGTTTATTAAAGGCTATGATAAAGGATACAAATCAACAGCCAGATGAAGAGACATATAGGGCAAGGTCTGGGGAAAGGGCACGCCACTCTTTCCAATCTCTACGTGTTCACCAACCTGGACGCTCACCAGACCCAGTCCTTTTGGGGTTTTATAGCCGTTTCATTGCCTAGTCATGATTGACTAAGCCACTGGCCCTTGGTAATTGGTTCAACTTCCAGGCCCTCTCCCCTCCCTGGAGGACAGGGAGTGGGACAGAAAGTTCCAACCATTTAATGGCTCCATTTACAACCATCCCCCATCCTTAGCTGCTTTCCATAAGTCACCTCATTAACATAACAAAAGACACCTTTATCACTCTCAGTACTTAGGAAGTTCCAAGGGTTTTGGGGGCTGTGAGCAAGGAACTGGACTAAGACCCAATGTTTATGAGAAACATATTTTGATCATCTGAGTGACCAAATATGTATTTCTTGTAAATCACAATATCATATGCATGTACCACTGATTTCATTTATTAATTAACTTATTTGACTATTTTTGACTTACTATTTGTATGCCGGCCTGAGCATGCAGAAAAGAACAGGCATGTGCCTGTCTCTGAAGAGCTAATATCCTAGAAGTGAAGTGCAGATTGCAAAATATTGCAGTATGTTGTGAAATGGACTGTAAGAGAGGGATGCACAAAGCCTAGCTGTGACGTAAAAGGGACGCAATCATCTCTGCTTGAGGGTCTTGACTGAGACATAAATGCTTGAGTTGCATCTCGCAAGATGAGTAGGAGTTTGCCTGGTAGATAGCTCAAGGAAAGGCATTCCAGGAAGATAGACAGTGGCAGGCAGAAGCTTAAAGACGTGAAAATGGCAGGGTGTTTTGTGGGCAGTAAATCTTCATATGACTGGATGACAGGGTATGGGGACAGAAGGAGTGGAGGTCACAAGGGAAGGATCTGGAATACTTGGTGGGGACCAGGTCAAGGAGCATATGCCATGCTAGTATGTTGGAACTTAGGCAAGAAGGAGAGACATGTTCAGATTTGCATTTTACAGAGACTCTCACGTAGCATGGTGAGAGTGAATTAGAGGGACCCAAGCTTGGATTGGGAGGTATGGCTTGCAGGCAGTTACAGTAGTCTTTAAAAGAATAAAACACAGGGATGCCTGGGTGGCTCAGTCTGTTAAGTGTCCAGCTCTTGATTTCGGCTCAGGTCATGATCTTGCAGTTTGTGAGTTTGAGCCCCCTGTTGGGCTTTGCGCTGGCACTGTAGAACCTGCTTGGGTTTCTCTCTCTCCCTCTGTCTCTGCCCCTCCCACATTCTCTCTCTCTCTCTCTCTCTCTCTTTCTGTCTCAAAAATAAATAAATAAACTTAGGGGCACCTGGGTGGCTCAGTGGGTTAAGCAAAAGACCTGAATTTCAACTTTGCTTCTCCAATTAATCACCTGTATATTTTTAAGTAAGTTACTTAACCTCTGGGATTCTTGGTTTCTTGGTCTGTGAAGTAGGGGTAATAATTATTAGCTTGCAGGCTGTTGGTGAGCGGTAAAGGAGATAATCTGTGTAAAGCTCCTGACTCAAAGCCAGTTCTCAAAACATGGCAGATTATTATCACTGCAGTGTTCTGTAGGCAGATCTCGAGGCCTGGAGCCCAGGAGAGAGACTGAAAATGCCAACTTTAAACTCAAGAGCATATAAAAGAATTTATCAGTGGAGCTGCTCATTCAGTTGTCCAGAATTACTGGTTGAGAGCCTGTGGGTTCTAAGTTCTGTGCAAGAGCTAGAGAATGCAAGGTCTCTGGCCTGAAGGATCTTGGAATGTATAAAGGTTACACAGAGAAGGGAGTCAAGAATGTTCGAATAAGAAAAGGATCAGGAAAATCAATATATTTAAGTTTAAAAAGTTGTGTAATATAATATATATTCAGAAAAGTACCTACACAATTGAATGCACTTCCACAAAGGAAAGACTAAATCACTAAACACAACACTATCAGCATTCCAAGAGACTACTTTTGCCCTTTTCCAGTCACAGTAGACCCTGAGCATAGCTACTGTTAACACACATGGGTTTTACCTGTTCTTGTACTTTATGTGTGTGGAGTCATACGCTATATTCTCTTCTGTGTCTGACTTCTTTCACTGAATGATGTGTTAGTGAGCTTTATTCACGTTCTTGCATGTAACAATCATTCTCGTTATTGTATGGTATTTCATGGTATGAATACACTACACATTTATTCATTCTACCATTGATGGATTTGGGTTTTGCTTTCGGCGGTGACAAATAATGTTTCTATGAATACTTTAGTACATATCTGTCCAGTGTATACCTAGCGGTGGGGTTGCTGGATCCTAGGGCTTGCCTATATTTGACGTGAAGATTTAACTGCCACGCACTTCTAAGTGGATGTACCAATTTCTGTTCCCTCCTACAATGCCTGAAGGTCCCAATTGCTCCACTCTGCTGTGGTATTCTTATCTTCCTCACTTTTGCCATCCTGGTGGTTATTTAGTGGTTTAGCCTTATGGTTTTAATTTTCATTTCTCTGATGAGTAATGAAGCTGAGTCCCTTTTTATATATTTTGGCTATTGGGTTCTATGCCTGACTCCCTCCCTCTGTGCCCTTCCCCCACTTGTGCTCTGTCTCTCTCTGTCAAAAATAAATAAAATGTAGAAAAAAAAAAAAAAAGCTTGGTTGTGCTTAAGAGGAGTGAGATGATAAACAGATTCAGATGTGGGACCCAGAGGACATTTTTATATAGCTGTGAACCTTTTTATCTGTGCTGACAGTATAGAGGCACTGGAGAGGGAAAGGTAGCTGGTATAAAGGCAAGATGATGATTGATTGAGCAGAATCCTGGAATGGTCAAAGTGCTCTGAGCTCTGGGAAGGACTGGTTGGGGCAAAAGGAGGGTCGGGTACAGAGGTGTGCTACTGAGTTTATGGGTAGAAACTGTATGTTGAGGACATTTTCCCTTGAAACCCTGGTTATTTTATTATTTATTTTTGTGTGTGAGAAGGCCGAGTTATTTCTCTGGGAAATTTGGATAATATTGAAGAAAATGGGGGAACATTCAGAGTTGTCTCTGGAGGAAGAGCGAACTGACTAGAGCGTTAGGAGGTGAAGACGCTACCCTTCAGAGGGGTCAGCAGGAGTAGCTCTGTCTCCATGATGGATTCTCCTCAGCCGCTCTGAACAGGGGGAGGAGGGGGAAGGGGCAGTGATTTGAAGTTGTGATCCATTTTAGGGCGGGTATCGTGAAGGACAAGGTGACAAATGAGTGGAGATGCTGGCAAGAAAGGTGAAGTGGTTCCATTGAGGAACCGGCTGTTTCTGTGAGGCTGAAAAACAATAGAATGTGAATGGGACAGGCTAGGGGATGTGACCAGATTGACTGGAGCAGCCTGTCGTATTGACCCAAATAGATCAGATTTCCCTGTGAGGTTTTGTGGAAAATGATCAAACACTTAAGCAAAGCACCTCTTAAAAGAGGTCACGTTTTAAGTTTTAGCTTATCTCCTGTGTTGTTAGTTAATACATATGTCCCATGAAATGAAGACTTCTGAAGAAGTTTCATGTGAGTGTTTTTCTCCGCCGCTGTTTGTTTTTCTTATTTCCTATGCTGTACCTTTTATTTCTGGGTCGGCCATTGGTTCCTAGATGGTTCCGTAAGGTGGGTTTTAGACAATATAGGATAAATACAGAGACCCAAAGGGTCAGGTTTTACACTAAAATAAACTGCTGAAAATAAACATCTGTTACATCAGCAACCTCAGCTGACACAGATGGGGCATGTCCCTTCAAGCACTTATATTTGTGGCCCTTATTTGATCCACTTGGAGTCCTCATTTGATCCAACAGTCACTTGTCTCCTCATTGCTACACACTGAAATAAATAATAGAGTGTGCTAAGATCTTTGCTTTAAATTCAGTACATAAAATGCATATTGTGTGACACTCAGCTGAAGTCTAGAGAGTGAGCTTTACATCTTCATAAAACTGGCACATAGGTACTGCTAAAAAGAAAAGCCTCCAGTAGAAGAATGGCTTGTGGGAAACGGCAGATCGAAAATCCTGTGATTTATCCCAGAATGTATGGAGCTCACCTGGGCAACTTGCTGAGAGTAGATTTGGGGGCTCATTCCTGGAGCGAGTGATGTATGGGGTTGTTTATGGACTCAACTTGAGAAACTTCTAGCGTTGGAAGATTACTGCTGGCACCAGCCTCAGTCATTGTGACAAAGCAATAAAATAAACACAAAGGAAGGGAAAATAGAAAAGAAGAAAAGGAAAAAATAAGATGGGTAAAGTCAAGAAAAGAGATAAGACTTTAAGTTCTGAAGTAATCTCTCTACGAATCTCTGTTTTAAGGGGCAAATTTCAAAGGATGCTAGATAGAATCATAGCCATTTTAAGATTACAAATGAAAAACCGTGTGAAGTATGCAAGATTGTATGCAAAAAATATCAAAACTCCACAAAGAGGGCACCTGGGTGGCTCAGTCGGTTAAGCTCAGACTCTTGGTTTCGGCTCAGGTCACGATCTCACGGCTTCATGGGTTCGAGCCCAGCATTGGACTCTGCAATGGCAGCATGGAGCCTGCTTGGAATTCTTTCTCTCTCCTTTCTCTCTGCCCTCCCCACTCGTGCTGTCTCTGTCTCTCTCAAAATAAAAGAAAACAAAACAAAACCCACAACAACCCATGAAGAACTAAATTGGCTATACATTCAAACTACACATATTAAAATTAAAATGTAGCTATAAGTTGCATTTTTCCAACAACCTTCTAAACTGTGATGTGATGGGTATACTACTTGTGATACGTTTTGGTTATGGAACAGGACTGTTAATATAAACAATTAAGTTGGATAATTTTGTTTTTCTCCGGAATATCAGATGATGCGAGGGAATTATCAAGACAACCTTTAGTCTTCAAGACGATTTACTACTGCTGCCTCCGGCTGCCTCCGGCAGCAGTAGTAAAGATTAAGTGTTGTCAGATTAAGTGAGGTCTCAACTCTAGATGCCAGAGGGCCTGGGTTCAAATTATTGCTACGCCACTAACAGCTCTATACCCTTGGAAAAGTTAATGTGACTCAGTTTCCTCATCTGGGAAAGAGAAATAATACTAGTGCTTACCCACAGAATATTTGCCAGGAATAAATAAAATGATAAGTTAATAATTTTAAGCACTTGGAACAGTATGAGGCACATTGTAGATATTTAATTACTGTTATCCCTAATGGAATACTACTTGGCAATGAGAAAGAATGAAATCTGGCCATTTGCAGCAATGTGGATGGAACTGGAGGGTATTACGCTAAGTGAAATAAGTCAGGCAGAGAAAGACAGATACCATATGTTTTCACTCATATGTGGATCTTGAGAAACTTAACAGAAGACCATGGGGGAGGGGAAGGGGGGGAAAAGGTTACAAACAGAGAGGGAGGGAGGCAAACCATAAGAGGCTCGTAAATACAGAGAACAAACTGAGGGTTTATGGGGGTGGGGGAGAGGGGAAAGTGGGTGATGGGCATTGAGGAGGGCCCTTGTTGGGATGAGCACTGGGTATTGTATGGAAGCCAATCTGACAATAAATTATATTTAAAAAATAATTGCTGTTATCCCAAAACATAACTTGTATTGCCAAGTTTTTTGTTAAAAGTTCCCAAATTAAAAACAAAACATTATTCAAAATTTGGACATATATATGCTTTTATAAAGTTATAGTACTCTTGAGCCTTATTTAATTAAATCATTGAATACCTCCTACTAAATGCAGTAAGATGCTCCAGGCTCTATAGCGACAAGTGAGACGTGACCCATCCCCCAGACACTCAAGCTTTGGGAAGTTCCCCTGGAGTTGGTTTTCTTGGGTAGATATTATGCTATATTAAGAAATAGCATAGCAGTTCATTGAAACTGTATTTCTGAGCATTAGTAGAATATAGTGCATGAAGGACAGAAAGGAATGCTAATAGGAGATCATACCTTGATATATTTCTAAGCATGACAGATCACACACGAAAAGAGGCTGGTATTTTTCTAGAGACAGATATAGCATAATGGATGGAACATAGATATGATATCAGGAAACCTGGATATTCACGTGTTGACCCTACTATTTCTTGATTATGTGACTGTAGGCAATTAGTTTAACCTGTGCCTCAGTTTCTTTACTTGAGAACCAGGCACATAGCCACCTTGCCGAGTAGGTTGATTACATGAGCTAATGTTTGTGAAAATGCTTCGTGAACTGTAAAATGTTAAGCATTTGTGTGTTTTTTTCATGATTTATATTGTATGGGGCTTATGAATTTATAAAGATTTGTGGCTCAGAAATGAACACTTAATATAGTTTTAATAGGTTTACAGAAAACTTTATTATTCTCTGTAGAATTACCTGTAGATCGACACTGGATGGGTACCTTGCTGCAGTGATAAGACCAAACGACAAAAACATTCATATCAGGAAGGGGAAACTGGTTGAGAGGTTATGTGACTGATCTGGGGAACAGGTTCTTATTCCTGAGAGTTCTTCCCTCTACTCTCCATGCTGTTCCCTGACTATTTCTCAACTGAGTGAAAGGAATACAGGCTTTGAAGTCAGAACTGAGTTAAAATCCCTGCTCTGTCACTTACTCGTTGTAACTCGGGCAAGTTACGCTACCTCTGTGAGCCTCATGTCCCTCATGTGCAAAGGGGAGTAGAATTACTTGCCTGGCAAACTTTGTGAGCACTGGAGATCATGTCTGTAAAGTACCTGCCCAACAACCAGCTGATACATTCTTTTTCTTATGATCAGACATTGCCAAATATCAAGGCAACTTGAATTACACACTTGCCGAATGGGAATACTAATACAACTAATAATAGCAACTGTTTACCTGAAGGGCTCCATGTGTAGGCACCCTTCCACGTACAATACACACACGATGATCTTATTTAATCTCCCAAACAGCCTGATGATGTCGGTGTTGCTGTTACTGCCACTGAGGCTCGGGAACTGTAACGGACTTGACCAAGATCACCTGGCAAATTTGCGGTGGACTAGGTTTACAGATCTGGGTGCTTGTGACTCCAGATCCCACTTTCCTAGTTACTGGACTATTCTTGTTCTTCCTGGGCCAGTTTGGGGATGTGGGGCAAGGAATGAAAGGACTAGTTGTTTCTCGAGAGTTGTTTTTGAATGGGGTGTTCGCTTTCGGAATCTTCGCCTTTCAGGTAGAAGGTGGAAGGGGCCCGCAATCAGCCATTATGTAACTTCTGAGTGAGTGATGAAGGCTCGCCGAGCTCCACTTTCTTTTTCCTACGATTATTATACTCGTAAGGGCATAGCGAGCATTGAAACAGGGTGATAACTGTCAAGGCACAGTGTCGGCAACCATCTCCCTCTCCAGTCTCTGCTCCCAGACTTGAGTGGCAGTCCAGCACTGAGGACAGAGACTTGGGGAATGCCTGCTTTCTTGTTACATTTGGAACCAATGCGGTTTTGGGTTATTCAGCATTACCATGTTTTTAAACCAATGATGTTGTATCACAGCATATTACGATTGATCCCTTTAAAATATTGCTCACATGTCTTCTCACTGATTTGTTACAGCCTTTCGATAAACAATGTTTGATTAAGATAGGTTCGTCACATTGGTCTTTTCACTGGTTGGCATTCTGTGTCTGGACGTGTGCACTTAGAACACAGTCCCTTTAAGAACCACCAGCTCTCAGCAAAAATAACCCAGAGCAGCTCAGGTTACTGCCAGGCTCCAAAGACTCTTCAGGGGGTCAGGTTGCTTATTTCTCTGGCACCTGCCTCAGCAGAGATGTAGGAAGAGCTTTATCTGTGCCAGCAGAGGGGGTCTGTGGACATGGGTACCCGAGAGCCACCGTTAGTCAGGCCCCCTCAGCCATTACGGCTTCTGGACTTGCCTTCTGCCCATGGTAGAAAGTTTCTTGCGGGGCCACTTAAATTGCTTTAAAGTAATTGTGACCCTGTCCCCGGGCCCGGATGCTGGAACCTGTCTTCCTATCAGCCTTGGGTTTAGTGCTGTTGCTCTGAAAAACAAAAATGAAAAAGATATTAAAGGCCAGCGAAACAAGCACCCACCTTCCATTCCCAAAGTGAAAGCGTGGCAGTGATGTGAGGGAGTCACAGGAGGACACACACTTTTTCCCGGGACCCCTTGTACCTACACACGTCTGTCTTGCTAGCCTTTTTGGTAGAGGAATGTTTTTACTGGCTGTACATAAGCCAGGCAATCAGAGAATAAGCAGGGCCTAATGCTCTCTAAAGATAAACCAACAAACAAATGGAATGAACTCCTTAATTAGGTCCAATTTGTTCAACTGTGAAAAAGCAGTGAGATATCTGAAGAGGCAGTACGATGTATGAGAGGGGACAGAGAATCAGCAAGGACTTAGACTATCTGGAACCTTGTCTCAGCAGTGTTCCTGAAGGAGCCGAGTTGCAGAATGATAGCATTTTAACAGCGAGGTTGTATCTGTGAGGTCCAGAGAGGTTGGGTGACTTACCTGAAGTTACTCAGCTAGTTGGCAATACATGCGGACCCACGGCCCAAGTACCCACTTCATTGCTGTCCAGTATACTGCAGAGGCATGGTCCAGAGTCAGGGACTCTCCAAGCCCTTCTTTCCTTACCCAGAAATGAGGATCATACCACCTGATACTTACCTTCTTTGTAAGGGATTATAAGGATCTGCGAAGTGAGTGCAGGTAGAAACACTTTTTTTAAACTATTAAATTATATATTAATATTAACCAATATAAAATTATATATATATACACGTAATAGTGCAATTGTAACTGCAAAAGTTATACAGATAGCATTTAAATCTCTACCTTCTATATTATTACAGTACCTAATAATAGGTACTTGTGTGATACCTAATATTTAGTTAAAATTCTTCCCGTGGGAGCACATGAACACAAATATGGATTCTCTTTTGGAAATGTGAAACACCATGAAATTGCCTGGAGATTAATGGCGAGAACTCTAGACAGAGTTACTAACCTGAGAGTTTTACCTACTAACTGTATTATTTCTTTGCCTTTCCAAATAGTGGGAGTAATAGAATTATTGACCTGTCTTGAGCTGTCCAGAGGATGAGTTTAAGAAGGTGAGAGTGCAGAGCAGAAGTGAACACTTATTACCAAATAAGGCTGCAGACCCTGTCCATGTAGCATGTATGGTATAATAAAGGAGACAGGTCGTATATTCAAAAGCAGACTTCAATATTGTCTGATCTTGGTGTCCGGTCGACTATATACTATGGCTATGATTACAATGAATTAATGAATCCTTTTATTATAGTACAAGTGGAAGTGTAATCATTCTTGAAATTATTAGTCTCTCCCTATGGACATTTACCCAAATTGTCAAGACATATGTATAGTGCACCTTATATTCATAGGACAGTATGTACTGTGATAATTCAGAAGGTACAGATTTAAATGTTATCTCTACAGCTTTCTCAGTTATACCATTTGCACATACGATTTGTATGTCTGACTTATCGCATTTGATTATTATAGTTATTTGTGAGTTGCAATGAATATTACCTTTATTTGACAGATAGGAGGCCAGAGGTTTTTCCCAGACCTCATGGAACATGAATGGCAGAGCTGGGATTTGGAACAAGGTCTTGGGCCTCCAGATCCTGTGCACTTGCCACTGTAATCTTCCTTGCTGTGTTGTGTTGGGGGCTCCATTCCCTGGAGCGTATCTTCATTCGTTTCTTTCAATAACACAGTCATTCACTCAACTGAATACTCTGTGTGGAACTCTGCCATATGATCTTCTCATACTTCAGGACTACGTCTTTTTGGATGGAGTTAGTTGTTTTAGGTCTGATTTTTTTTAACAGGAGGAGAAGTATTGACCCTGACACTTGACCCTTGCAAAAAAACGGATTTGAGTGGAAGGAGAGGAGACAGCACCTAAAGGGGGAAACACTGATGTTAGAGTGGAAATAAATCTTCACTGTCCAATAAGGTGGTCCCCAGATCTCATGGGGCTATTTACATTTAAATTAATTAAGATCAAAAAATCAGCTCCTCAGTCACACCAGCCACATATGGTTACTGGCTACCCATATGGTGCTGCACAGCACAGGTATATGGATGTGTATCTAGTCAATAGCACTGAAACAGATAATTTTGCTGTCTGATGCATGTGTGTATGTATAGTTGATTATTGGAAGTGACATTATTCTGCTGTCCATTTCTACTTAATACATAATTATAGGTGTCATTTATTGAGCACCTTCTCAATAAGCGCCAGCTGTTGTCATAGGTGCATAATGTATGTTACTCTGTTTTGGCCCGAGGCTGTTTCATAGGTTGGGAACCTAAGGTTCAAAGAGATTATCTAATTGCCTGGGCTGGCTCTGGGTTGAACGCACTGGTCTGCCATGCTGCCTCTCTATGTGGTCTAGTTGACTACAGCAGCAGTTAAAATTGTCAGTGTGTTGTCCCACCATTCAGTGCACTTCAGTTGGGCAGATGTGCGGGTGGCCGCTCTGCTGGGAGCTGGAGATGAAACAACCAGCACAGCACAGCCTCTGATCTCAAGCAGCCCCGAACCAAATAGAGTTCAGACACATAACAAATAATTATGATGGGGTAGGGTGGTCTCTGATGCAACCAGGAGTCACTGAAGGGCTTAATCTGAGGAATGCCACGGTCAGATTTATGCTTTGTAAAAGTTACTCTTGGTACTGTAGAGCATTTTCTGGGATAGTTACTGTATGTACCCCAGGGGAAGGGATGTCGAAGGCTAAGACTGAAAGTCATGGTGGTAAAGTTAGAGGCAGACAAGGGAGAGGGGGGTAACTTGGTAACATTGTCGGGCTTTGATGATTAGAGCTGAGGGCAAGAAGTTAAAGATGACTCTTACATGTTTGCCTTCGATGTTTGGTGAATGTTTGGCCTCATCAAAGGAGATTAAGTGTGAGGAAAATGGTGTGTGTGTGTACGTGTGTGTGCGTGTGCGTGTGCTCACATGCGCTCATGGAGATGCATTGTGATGTGGGAAAGGGCGGGGACAATGACTTGACTGACCATGAGTCCATAAAATGTCCAGAAAGCAATCATATTTGCCAACTGGGAAAGGCCACTGTTAAACACTGAGACATTTTAAGTATGTGATTAAATAAACTGAAAATAAAACAGAATCCTGCCTTAATGCTGAGACTAAAAGGGAGAACTAACCTTACAGTCTGAATGTGTTGGGTGTGTCCTAGGCTGCCCAGGCTATGAACGAGGGATGTATTTTCCCATTTTTTACAGAGTCACAGCATGTAAAGAAGATTTATTATTATGGGATTCTATTAGTGACATAGAGGGTGGATATAAATATGGCTTCTAGAGAGCCTAGTGTTGAAAAAGCAGATTTTTTGCTATATTATCTTCAGTATATCCACCCCCTTCCCCAGTTCTATCCAGATAAGTAAATAATCTGGTCTTAATTTAGTGACCGGGTGATTGATTGTGTTCTTGGATATTTCAAAAAGATAAAAGTTAGGAAGTGCTCCTTCACATAGTTTTTGACATTTCTTTTTTTTTTTTTTTGTTTGTTTGTTTTTTTTATTTTTGAGACAGAGAGAGACAGAGCATGAACGGGGGAGGGGCAGAGAGAGAGGGAGACACAGAATCGGAAACAGGCTCCAGGCTCTGAGCCGTCTGCCCAGAGCCCGACGCGGGGCTCGAACTCACGGACCGCGAGATCGTGACCTGAGCCGAAGTCGGACGCTTAACCGACTGAGCCACCCAGGCGCCCCAGTTTTTGACATTTCTTAATCTTTTCTAAGTTCATTTATTTACTTTGAGGAGTGGGGCGGGGGGGGGGGGAGAGAAAGCACAAGCTGGGGAAGGGCAGAGATAAGTTTATGTACTTTGAGAGAGAGAGAGAGAGAGAGTGCATGTGCAAGCTGGGGAGGGGCAGAGAGAGAGAATTCCAAGTAGGCTCCACACTGTGGTCGCAGAGTCTGATTCGGGGCTTGAACTCATGAACCGTGAGATCATGAC
Organism: Neofelis nebulosa; assembly: GCF_028018385.1. Lineage (NCBI taxonomy): Eukaryota > Metazoa > Chordata > Mammalia > Carnivora > Felidae > Neofelis > Neofelis nebulosa. Next base: position 132,487,364 of record NC_080787.1, on the reverse strand, counting down.
CTGAGCCAAAATCTAGAGTCCAACACTTAACCTATTGAGCCACCCAGGTGCCCCTGCCATTTCTTAATCTTAAGCAGTGGTTTGTTTAACTTCTTCATTGCAGCAGAAAATAATGTCACAGATTTAACTAATTATAATAATAGCATAGATTTTACTCTAGGGTAAGGAAGTTCTATTTTCTTTAAAAAATATTAGTTGTGCTGCTGATAATAAATTTTAATAGGTGTGGAATTACTGAAACCAGGAGTGCTGATGGAAATAATTTCTTATGGAACTCAATCTGTGATCTCTGGATTGATAGGTTATGTCTGTGCAATTTGAAACAGTGCCTGCTTTGGAGGTTGGCTTTGTTTTGAAATTATCTGAGGATCCTCAATTCAGACTTGAGCAGCATGAATCACCATGACGGAAGGCTGTCAAATGCATCATGTGCGGTGAAACCTGATTATTTCTGGGTGCCTTGTCTAGTTTTTGAGCTATTTAAAAACATGAGCTTCTGTGAAATTCAGGAAACATTTTTGGTCTCTGAATCAGTTAAGTACATTCCCTCTTCTTCAGCAAATACAAATATGCCTCCTTATCTTGTCTTTTTGATTTTTTCCCCGTTTTAAATTTTTTTCTTTATTCACTTTCAAAAGTTGAATAATGAAGCCTTATGAAAGAAAATAGACCCTAGATTGAATTTGTTTTACTATCTCACGTTTTATGTGAGTAATTAATTGCTGAACTGTTGCTGGTTAGGAACTTTGCAGTTTTTGCCAGTGGGTGATGTAGATGCACATGTGTTCCTTGAAAATTGCCTTAGCCGTGCTCAACTAGAGGGCACTAGTGAACATTTCCGATTCCTTAAACTAGGCCACATACTGTTGACACATATGCACAGGAGAGAAACGTGAATGCTTTGCGAAATCTTAGTACTAAAAATAATTTTCACTTGTATTTATAGCAGTGTTATCATACTTGAGGAAAGTGATGTAGAACCTACCAGTATAGGAAGAAAAATGTCATCTGGTTACTGTTGCCGGAAAACTACCCTCTAGAATAAAGCCCTTACATTTGTCAAAAGTTGTAGCAATGTTGCTAATAGGTGTTTGCCAATTGTGTGAGCAGGAGAGTTAATATCATTAAGCACTGAGATAAATTCTATCACAGAGAAATGTTCTGCAGCTAGTAGTTAACTGGGTAACAATGCAAATCTGTCCACTCTTAGGAAAGGAGCGGTAATTAAGGCTACCAAGTGCGGTATGCAAGGTCGAAGGCAGCATTTTGGGTTCTGTCATTGACAGTTGCCTTGATTGTTCCTTGTGTCAGCACATTTGCTTAAAGGAAATTGGGAAGGGAACATTTTTATATATTCAGATATTAAAATGTGTAAAAATCCAGTATTTTCTAATAGGAAAGCCATGTGAAAGCCCTTTCTATGTGGGGTAACTGTGCATATGTTCGAGTGGGAGGAAAAAGAGAACAGATGACTTGAAAACTATTAAAATTGTTGCACATGTAAAAAGTTAGCTTCCTCCTCATAAAATAAAAAGCCAGGATTTCAGTCTTAGTTACCATCTTACTTGTCACGCAGTTGAAATATTTGTACGTAACATTTCATTGATTGATTCATTTATTCATTCACTTACTTGGCAGACAGTAATGATGCCTACTATGTGTACGATACCGTAATAGGTGTTTCTATAAATGATCAATTCAGGAAAAATATAATTGCAAATATGGTATGCAAAACCTCAGTTTCGTTGCTGAAACTTATAATTAAGCTTAGCTCTACTTAAAAGTGTGTTTTAAAAGGATATAAATGCAGAACTGCAATTTATGTTATTTTTCTCACATTTATTTGGAAGGCAGTGGATATGATCTTTCTTTGGACCAATTAAGTATTAATGTCTGGGGAGCTTGCTTTGAAAAAGAGGAATTGTTGTATGAAGGAGAACATGAATAAAAGAGAGGGTTACGTGGCATTTTATAAGATAGTTGGCGGTGCGGTTTAATGCTTATAAAGTTGTGTTAAAATTTACTAAACAGCTTGTTATTGCAGGCGCTTATTTCAACCAGCTATTTGTGGTTATGTCTGTTGAGGAAGCTTAAAGAAAGCTTCAACTCTCCCCAGCCATTTAACTGCTGCACGTTGACTTCAGGTCTCTTGTAAGAAAGTCTAAATGTAGGCTGTTGAATAATCCCTTTGAGGGCCCTGTAACTATTTTTATGCCTGGATATGCGTCATCAGTGGGTATTTTCTCTGGTTACTTGCTTACATCAGGTCTCCTACCATACATTCTATCAGTGAGTGACTTATGATTGATGGGAACCACGGCTGTTGTTTAGTTTTATCTGTGACCTCAGCGAACGGACAACAGGAATTTCCAGGCTGTTAAATTCTCTGAATGCTTGAAGACAGGGGCTCACGGTGTTGATCCAGGCAGGTAGCAGAGTGATATTATTCACCAGCGGATGATGGGAGGAGGGACAAGGAAGAAAGGGGAGGGAGAAGGAGGGGAAGGGAGGGGGAATTCCTTTTGTGAACAGCGGCAATTCTGGCTCAGCTGGTTCCTTAGCCCTGAGAGGCTGGGTGTGGGGAAAGGTGCATTTCCGGAACTTGAGAGAGCGGACTGTCAGAACCTTGCCATGGAGACACCCAGGGACTCTGTGGGGTTGGCCGGGGAAGGCACTGAGTTCCCATTAATGAGTTGGGGTTTTGTTTTTTCAGATCAGCTAGCCAGGTTTTATCCACGGGAGCCTGGACTATTATGATCCTGTGTAGAACAGAGGCTTTGAATTGAAAGGTGTGCCGGCATTCGTAGTAATAAGCAGGAATCCGTGTTGTCTTTCATCTAGATATGTTTGGAGGTGATTCTGAAAGTTAGCCTGCGCCTCACATCCACATGCTTTGCGGAGTAGAACCGGGCATTGGCGGACACGTGTGGAAATGGATTTTCATTCCCCATGTACACCTGTGAGAATGGGGCTCCTGAACTGGCTATGGAGATTGAGTAACCAGCATTTCAGCAGCTCCATTCGCTTCCGATGTGCAAATCCATCTCCTAAACTTTTTTTTTCCAAGTCCTGTCTTCTCATCTCTTCCTTTTCTTCCTCTTTTCTCTCTCTCTCTCTTTCTCTCTCTCTCTTTTTTTTTTTTTTTTTTTTTTTTGCCTCTTCCTCTCTGTCTTCCCTTGATGTTGCTTTGTTTGCAGTAGTTCTTGACCTCTGGCTAAGTTAAAACAGACCAGGTTCTATGCTGATGGGCCGAGGTACACCTGTGAGTCAAACAAACTCTGCTTTGCCAGTGTTTTGCAGGCTGTCTTTTCAGTGATGATTTTGCTTTTTAAATGACAATTAGACAGAATTAAAACACTCCTATTAGAGTAAAGCAATTACATCATTTAAGCATTTAGGCAAAATTGGTTTTCTGATCTTTTATTTCTTTATGGAAAAATAACATTTATTGATTTGGCTTTAACCAACGCCCCCTGCCCCCCTCCCAGAAGGAAGGCATAGCCCCTTGATGTAACAGATTATCAAGGTTACTTGTCACTGTAACTAATTTCTTAATGGCTTGCCTCCTAGGAACCGAATTCAAAAATATATCCCAGAGCCTAGTGCCCTGGAACAGGTGCTGTGTGGGGTAAATAAGCTCTAGTGGAGAGATTTTTATCTGTATCTTTTTTGCCTCTTACAATTCCATTGAGTGGGCGTGGGCATACATAATTACTTTTCTGGCCTCAGTTCCAACTAGCTATCCTAATGGTAAAAATCTATCTAGCTCTCCAGTCCTATTGTTTTAGTGTTAGACATTTAAAATTTAGCTGATTGAAGGAAAAAGAAAACTATAAACCTCACCTAGAAAAAAAAAAAAACCTTTCAAAAACTTGCTTTTTGAATAAGCAGTATGACTCAATTTATAATATGAAATCGGTGAAAGATTAAAATTCAATTTCATGGGTTTTGAGTCATTAGTAGTTGAATGAATTAAGCCTTCATAATGCATCTATTTAGAAAGAAATCATTAAAATTTCGGTGAGATCCATTGTTTGTGCTTATTTCAGCATACTAGGAGCCATTGGTAACTTGCTTTATTTTTGTAAGAGTAACATTATATGAGAAAGATACATTTGGGGGTTCAGATGCTAGCGTTCCTTTTTTGCCCTACATTGTAGGGGATGTTATTAGAAGCTATAAAATTCTTCTCCTTCTCTTTAAAATGTATGCATGCTTTTATGTGGAGGAGTGTGAGAGCAGAACCAAACATGTAGGAGGGCTATGCATCCTTCATTAAAAATATATTTCACAAAAGATTATAGTTTGTGTGGGAGGGAAATCGCTGCTCGTCTGTTGATTGCATTGTGCTTATTCCGTACAAGAACTGTTTGAGTTTAGTCAGGATAACCTCATTTTGATAATCTGATGACTGCTTCTGCCGGGAGAAGAGAATATAATTTCAAGGCTGCATGCTGATGGGCAATGGTAATTATTCTCTTTTTGGCAGCGCTTAGCATGGAATCTGCTTTGGTATTTTTATAACTACATATGCAAATCTTTTCTTCCAAACCTTTTTTTTTTTTTTTTTTTCTCCCTCTCCCTCCCCATGTGCAGAGCTTTTTGTAATCTTCAGGACTGTGACATTCCAAAGGTGTAATATCTAATGATATCAGTGTATGATGATGTGTAAACCTGAGTTAGAGCAAAATCTTGGCTTGAAGTCTTTTTGTTAAAGCAGATCCTTCACCGCGAGTGAATTCCACTGTATACTTGGTTTCTATGGAGACACTTTCATTGCTTATGGATAATCAGACTGTTCCAATGCAGTGTGAATGATTGGTGTATGACTTTGGTCAGTGCAGCCGATAGAGTTTCCTGGTTAATATGTTATCCTTTTAACTAAGCTTCTCATTATGTTGTAGGCCTTACAAGGGTGATGCAAACACCAAATCTACCTAAAACACTCAGGTGATAATGACACTTAATTTTACCTTCTTGTAGGTATGTTGCTTCAGTAGGAACATAGAAGGAGGAAAAAAGAAACCCTCAAATTCACCTACAATTAGGATAATACCTAAATGATAGTGTCAGAACAATTGAATGACCCACTTATAAAGCTCATTTGGGGAGAATGTAAAAATATTTCATTTGGTAAATGATTCTTCCACTTCTTACCTATGTAACTGGTATATTAATAGCATTGAAGGATTCCTTAGTTTTATGAATTCTTCCCAATGAGTGTTCCAGTTTTTAAAAGTTTTATATTTTACTGTTATCACTTACAGAGGAAGATTCTGAAGCCTCATAAACCAATGAGCTTTATACTCGAAACTACGCATTGTCTTTACATCATCCAAAGGGCAAGACCTCCCATTGGAGATTCTTTGTTGGGGCTGAGGAGCCGAAAGGCTCTAACCTCATATGTATGATGTTAGGAGAGTGCTTGGTGATGCTAGGCTGAGTCCTCCTGCAGCCCCGATAATGGAAACAAAACTGCTAATTAGTTAGGGCAATGTTTGCAGCTTTAAATGTGTTGTCTTAATCTTCCGGTGACAGAGGTTGGCAGCGTCCCTCAGCGACTGATGCATGGATCCACCGTGAGGTGCTCAGATTTCTACAAGATGTCATCATTCGAGTCAGCAGGGTACAAGTTCCTGTTGAGTGGTAGGAAGGGCAAAGGGAAGGGCTTTCATAGAACAGGAGACTGGGAGCTCAGTGACAGACGAAAGGCACTGTGTAGACAACAGTAGATTTAGATAAATGTATTTGTAGTGGAAATAATTTATTCTACTCTTTTCACATAGTCTGGAAGAAGATATATTTTCTATGAAAGAAAGAACCTCGTGTGGGTCTAACTATCCTGAAAGCAGGACCTTAGAGGCCATTTTATTTTAAATACAAATGATGGAACTTAAGTCCAAGAATTTTCATCAAAGGCATTTTTCTGACTTACTAAAGTTACACGATGCTATCTCATCGCCTCAAAATTAAAGGATGGGTGGGAATATCTTCCAAGCACATGTGTGGGGGAATTCTTGTGATGTGTCAGGCAGGTTGCTGGAATTATCTACACTCATCTTCTCAAATACACTGGCTGCAGAATTTTATATAAACAATTCCCCCCTTACCAAACTTTTAGATTTTTTTACTGGCCATTTAAAAATTCTTGACATGGAGATTTATAGATATTTAAATAACTAATTGCCCACAAGTGCCTCATTTTCTGTCAAATCACAACGTGACTCCTGTGTGAACTAGGTCAGATCATATTGAAAATGGTTTCCTTCTGTTATTTGGGTTAGTTTTATATGAGTTGAGAGGTATTCATAAGACCACATAGCATAGTCCAATAAATAATTTCTCTTCCTCCTGAGGGAATAAGTTTAAGAAAAACCAGAAATATATATTACCAACCATGAGAAAGTATCTATGCCTTTTTTAACCATAAAGGATAAGATAAAAACACAGGAAACTTGAGTCTAGCATGGGGTGAAGATGGTCGCTGTCCCATGCTTGATCCAAACCGAGCACTAGAGGCATCAAGGATTACTGAGATTTGAGCTCCAGCGGCTCAAGGAATGAGGGTCCCAGTAACAGAGAAAAGAAAGGCAAAACCATTGGGGAAAAGACAGAGTTGATTTTATGTAACTGCTCTGTCCAGATAGGACTCTGAGGAGCCTGCGGTTACGAATGTGGCTTTGAGTTGTGTCGGGTCAGTGATGGGTAGGAGGAATCAATATGGAGCCCAACTACAAGATGAACTTTGTCTGCACACCCAGTCAGAGTTAAAGCTGTGTAGGCTAACGGGGCAGGTTTGGACTAGGGTCTCAGTGGCATGGGTCCATTTTCCCCATTTGTAATGAAGTGCTGAAGCAGACCTCTCTCTTTTAGGTGAAAGACTGTCTTAGAAGAAGGGCACCAAATGACTTTAAAGGTGTAAAGCCCTCAGGCCTCAGAGAACCTGGACTTTTAAAGGAAAGTAATGATTCCTGAGAAAAGAGGCTTCTTTGTCATTAATGTAGGACACGTTGGTGACTGTGTCTGGTGGCAAAGGCTTGCTTGTCAATCCCATTTGAGGCTCAGTTGTCCCCACTGGGAGGGTCCAATTCCTTTCTGACCTTTGTTCCTTCTCATTGGAGTCTTTTTTTTTTTTTTTTTTTTTTTTTTTTTTGGTGAAGCTTTCCCTCCTGGAGCAGAGTTCAAGTTATGGGACCCTTAGCAGGAGTGTTGAATTTGGGTCCTCGTGAAAATAATTGAAATATCTCAATGTTCTACTGCTTGTTGGTGGGAACTGGTCTCTGTTGAAGGTGAACAAAAGGGGAATGTAAGAGAGCTGAGTTTAGAACCTTGAGAAATACTTTTAGTTGGGGGATAGGAAGAAAAATAGAACCTGATAAAGAGGAACAGTGAGGAGGTAGTTGGAAGCCAAGAAAAGTGAAGAAACAGAACAGATGGATTATAAGATTTCCAAATATTATCAATTTCACTCATTGAGGATGTTCTAGATGCCAGGCCCTGGGCTAGCTTCTGTGGATACAGTAGTGAACAGACATGGTCCTTGTCCTGAAAGAATTCATTGGAATTCAGGGGTTTTTGCTGGTATTGCCATGTAACCCAGGGAAACAGTGAAAGCAGCCTGTGGGGTGAGCCCTGTTTGGAAGGGGAGCATGGGAAGGACAGATGGGATGCTGTGAGGAAAGATTGTAGAAACCTGGCGAGGGTGTTACTGAAATGTCTGACTCTGTGATCCCTGGTTGCCAAAACAGCTGAAGTTCAGATGGCTTGGGAAGGGACCTGAGATTAAGGGACCAGAAGTCACCATGAGGGCAAAGAGCCTCCTCAGCAGCTGTGAGGAAGTGAAAAACATTTTGAGAATGGGGTCTGCCATTAGCAAGTGGATGTCTGAGTTTGAGATGGAAGAGCAAGAGAAGGTCCAACAGAGCAATGGGGTTAAGTTTGGGGTGTTAGTGGAGGGCTGAAGGACTGAGTGCCTGGATTGATTCTAATGGTAGCTCATGTGACAGTCATCTGTGATATATTTATCCCTTATGCTCAACATCCACGTTTATCCAAAAAAAAAAAAAAAAAAAAAAAATCCCCTACTGACTGTTTCAACCACCCTGGAAAGGTTCTGCTATGTCACACCTAGTCTACTACAGTCTTTTAGACAGTATTCCTGACTCAGATTTCTCTACCAGTGATCAATTAATTCCTTATTCCACTGCAAGCCTCATCTTCCTAAAATACTATTTTTAATGAGTTACTGTGAAGATCTAAAATCTCCCCTGGCTCCCCGTCGCCTGCAGTTTAAAGGATGTGCTCCCGCCTAAAATGAGAAATCTCCATTTTCGTGAGACTTGATGATTTGCCAAGAGCTTCTAAATACATAGTCTCACTGAATTCTTACAAAACCCATAGGGTGGACAGGGCAGATGCGGCTCTCTTCCTACGTTTATAAGTCATATAATAAAGGATCAGACAGACTAAATAACGTGCCCGGGGCCACACAGTTTATGAATGGCACAGCCAGCAATAGAAGTCAGGTCTTTTGAGTTCAAGTTTAAGGTGCTTTGTACCATACCATGGTTTCCCCTTGCCTGTGGAACCTCGTGTCCATCCTACCCCTCTAATTTCTGTAATTAGAATGAGGAGGTGTTGTGCCTCTAGTTCTAGCATTGCAGAGAGGCCTCTTGGTGTCCCGATAGTCACTGTCCTGTCATTGCCCAAAAGTTGTCATCTAGAGCTCTCAACTGAGACACATTTGCTGACCGATTTTCCTTTAAACAGGGAAAAGTCTGTCTCCCGCTAGGACATCTGGGGAGGTACAGACAACACTCTCGTACTTCCCTGATGTCATTCTCAGTGCCTGCTCATCTCCTACAGAACTTGGAGAGGGTTGCCACTGACCTTGCATTGGATTATGGGATGGCTTTTGACCGCTGCCGGGACCATCTCTTCTTCCTTCAACTGTCCTCTCCAATAATGTGTAGCTTCTGAAGCATTCTTTGTATTTTCACCTGGAGGAACTCATGGTCTGAAAACTTGTTTACAAATGCATTCTCGGGGTGCAGAGGTGGCTCACTCAACTGAGTGTCTGACTCTTGATTTGGGCCCAGGTCATGATCTCACGGTTTGTGAGTTCGAGCCCTGCATCAGGTTCCATGTTGACAGCATAGTGCCTGCTTGGGATTCTCTCTCTCCCTCCCTCTGTCCCTCCCCTGCTCATGCTCTCTCCCTCTCTCTCCAAATAAATAAATAAAACTTAAGAAAAAGTTTTTAAATGCATCCTTTTGTTATATTAATTAAGGTATAGCTTTGTTACTATTTAGAAATGAATAGTTCTGGAAAATACTGTATATAGAAGGATGTGGAGCTGTGTTTTGAACTACATATTAAAATCTGGAAAATGTGTTAGTAATGCTGATTAATTAGTCTGTTAGCATGATTTTAGAGTACACTCTGTTTGCATCGTCTTCTCATTGTACTGAAGCCAATATGATTTGGGTTTGACAGAGTTTTTGGAGACAATTTACTGCATCAGAAGTTTAAGTGACATAAAAAAAATATGCTTGACAATTGTCTAGGATATCAAGAATTGCCTCCACTCCTATAAAGATTGAGGAAGGAAATATGTGCATGCATGTTAGTTAAATTATGTATTCCAAGAGTGCTGCATTGCCTTGTGGGGTGCTCTTTGACCTGCACACGCACAGAAAATCCCAGCATCTGTTTGGAAATTGTGACCCTGCATCCTTTAAATTGGATTTCCATGATTAAGGGGTGCTTCTTCCTCATGAGAAAAGCGAAGGAGGAACAGTTAAAAAATTTTTTTAAGAAAAAATAGTGTTTTATAATCCTCAATGTTTTCCATCCCCTTGTAATGCTGTGTTTCTCCTGGGGACAATTGCTTAGATCCTCACTAGGCTGGGGTCCACCTTTTTATTTTTCTAGTGCCTTTTGTGTTGGAATTAAAAGGCCAGTAAAGGTATGGGAGAGGGGTATGAAGGATCCAGCTGCCAATCTCTGGAATTTTTCCCCTTTACTTTCTTTAATTGGACCAAAGGTGTAATGATATACAATATATTGGAACGAGATACACCTTGGACATTGGCAGTAAAGCATTTTAGGGAGGCAGTAAGATATACAAATTGTAAATAATATTAAATGGAAATCTTCTGAAGTGGAATTTTAATTTTGAACTGTTAATGTGTTATTTACCTTCTACATAATTAATTTTATTTATTAGAGTATTTGTTGGAAATACTGATTTATATTGTGAACTTATATTTTTCACAGGGACTAGTTACAATTAGTTGGCCAGTTAATAAAAATTGAATAATTAAAGAGACATTCTTTTTTTTTTTTTCCCAACAAAGTTAAGTATATGGCACTTTATGTACTTTTTCTAAGATTTTGTTTAAATTCAAGTTAGTTGAGGGGCGCCTGGGTGGCGCAGTCGGTTAAGCGTCCGACTTCAGCCAGGTCACGATCTCGCGGTCCGTGAGTTCGAGCCCCGCGTCAGGCTCTGGGCTGATGGCTCGGAGCCTGGAGCCTGTTTCCGATTCTGTGTCTCCCTCTCTCTCTGCCCCTCCCCCGTTCATGCTCTGTCTCTCTCTGTCCAAAAATAAATAAAAAACGTTGAAAAAAAAATTAAAAAAAAAAAAAATTCAAGTTAGTTGACATATAGTATAGTATTGGTTTCAGGAGAATTTAGTGCTTCATCACTTACATACAACACCAATGCTCATCCCAACAAGTGCTCTCCTTAGTGCCCATCACCCATTTGGCCCATCCCCCACCCAAGTGACATTCTTGATGAAAAATAATTAGGCATATATGTACTTTATGAGCTTGTTAATACACATGTTGGACTGTACTATAAGGTGAAAGATGGTTAGGAAGACTAACATATTTTATTCAAAGTATTGGCGATAATAAAAGAAGCCTACTCATAATATATGATAAAGATCAACAGAAGTATGGAAAGTCAATACTTTTGTAGTTATCTTTACTCCATCTTTTAAAGTGCGGATGTCATGCAACATAAACCGTAATGGCATTTTTCCAAAGTACTTAACCATTTTGTATTTTGCCACATTATTTTCTCCCACCTTGTTAAATGACTTCTGCTATCAGTGGCACTTGGTTGAAAGTCATCGTAACTTGCTCTGGTGCTATGTGTTCTTTAGAGGTGCTCTGTGGCCCATTCATCTCCATTCTTGGCCTAGTAAATGCAGGCTCTTATCACCCTGGAGCTGTAGACCATGTATCTTCCACCTTGAATTGATCTCTACACCACTATCAGATTAAATTTATAGTAACTCTCTTTCAGCAGCCCGCCTGCCTGCTCACAATTCTTCAAGGGGTCTTTACTGTCCACAGATGAGATTAGAGTCAAAAAACAGCACAGGAAGTAGGATCCAGAGACCTGCTTTCAGATTGCTTGGCCTGGAAACATCACAGTTCATCAGCACTCCTCAAATTCATTTAATCTCTACTAATGTCTCAAGTTCCTCACCTCCCACACATCTTGCCAAAGGCTCTGGTCTTTCTGTGTCTTCATATTTTCAACTCTTAACAACATTTGGAATAGTTGACCATCACACCTTGCTTAATGAAATGCTTGGTTCTCCCAGCTTCCATGCACACCCTTGTTGTAAGGCTTTGCTGTCACTCACTGCCTCTTCTCAGTCTCCTTTGCTGGCATTCCCCTGAGTGGTATAGTCCCCTAGGGCTCTGTCCTCAATCCCTTTATCTTCTTTATCTAAACTGTCTTTCTAGAAGATAGCAATAATCACATGGTTTCAAATGTCATGCAGATGCTAATAATTTTCATTTTATATCCATGAATGGATTCTTTTTTCCTGAGTTCCCAACTTCAATACTTCCTCAGTATGTGCACTTGTCTGTTTGATGAAGATCTCAAAATTATGATAGTCAAAGGGGAACTGTCAGTGTCCCTCCGCTACAGCTCTGCTCTCCCTCCTAACTTTCCCCATTTCCATAAATAGAACCACCATGCTCCCCATTGGTCAGGCCAAAGTTCCAGAATCCGTCTCTTTTCTTCTGGCCACACATAACACCCAGGAAGTCCTTTGGCTCTGTCTCCAAAATAAATGCTGAGTGGGACTCCTTACTGTTTCCTCTGTCATAGCCTCAGTTCAAGCCACCAGCATCTGGCCTCATGTGCTGCAAAAGCTCTTAACTAGCTTCCCTGACCTCCTCAGAGTAGCCTAGGGAGTATAAATTATATAATATATTCTGCTGCTAAAGATTTTCCAATAAAAATTTTCATTACCCTTAGACTAACATCTAAGCTATTCACCATGGCCTGCAGCATAACCCCCTCCACACACCCCTTCCCCGTCAGGCTCCAACCATATTGGCTTTCATGCTGTTCCTTAAACTTGCTAAGTTGTTCCTGTCTTGGTCTTTGCTCTTACTGTTTTTCCTGTTTAGAATGCTCTTCTTGGGTATGGCTTCTTCTTGTCCAAGTCTCAGCCAGGCCAGCTGTGATCCAGGTTTGAGCAGTTTCTTCCCTCTATCCCCAGTTTACCTTTTATCACATTATTTTCCTCCTAGAACTTACCAGAATCTGAAATAATCAATGTAATTGTTTATGGGGGTTTTTTTGTTTGTTTGTTTTCTTTTGTTTTTTTTCTGTCTGTCCGTCCCCACTATGGACTCACTGAGGTCAATGACATTTTGTCACTCACCCTTGCATCTCAGTGCTTGGTAGAGTAAATAGTACTCCAAAGTATTTGTTGATACATTCACTACCTTGAGCCCAGTTTCCTTATCTGGAAAACAAAGGTGTTAGGACAGGTGGCCTCTGAACCTGTCCCACCTAGATAGCTTTAAATCTTATCAGCCTCTAGCCCTCTGATCAGTCCAGCTGACCTCCTTAATGTCCTGTGAATGGGCCATTTTTTCAGGTCTTCAGGGCTTACTTCTATTCTCTCCTGAGTGTCCTTCCTTCTCTTCCATGCTAACCAGATTCTTTAAGGATTTTTCTTCTTTTTTTTTATCCCAGAGAGGGATGTACTTGTTTTATGTATACATGTCTTGCCTAAACTAGGTGGTTAGCTCCTAAGCATGAGGCTATGATTTATAGTTATAAGTCTTGAATCCCTATGGCAGCTATTATGGTACAAGCATATATGGCCTACTCAGTATATCCCTTACAACTCACTAAGGGCATGGTGTCTTTAAAAAACATTGCTTTCAGAACAATAAAAATGTTTGGAGAGTTTTGCTAATTTACACGGACAAAATAGATTTTTAAAAAGCAATCAACTGGGTGTGTCTTTATGAAGCCTGAACTTTACAGGAAAAAATTGGAAAAAAAAAAAAAAAAGAAAAAGAAATTCAGACTCAGGATGACATGGTTTTTTTGCAAACGTTTGTAAGCAGTCTTCCTAAAATAGTTTTTTATAAAAATATATTCATAGAACTGAAAAGAGAAATAGGTGGACATTGTTTTTATTATTAACTGGGGTTAAAGCTTGAGATGGGGTTTTAATTTGGTTCGGTTTGTTCAGGTACTTGGAATTTAGAGAAGCTCTATGAAAATATCCCACCTACACTTTGTGGATATCCTCTTCCTGCCTGTCTTCAGAACAGCTTGGTTCTTTTAATAGCAATGGCTGAGTGGAGGGGAACCATTTGTAGTGGGTAAATTTAAGTACAGTATGTCCTCCTGTTCTAAGCAAAAGTCATGCTAACTGCTCAGGGATTGGTGCAAATATGTTTTCTTTTTTTACTGTTGGTCAGATCCCTGAAAAGTCAGTGTTTTAGAAGGATGTTACTCATTCCTTACCCAAGTGGAAGAATTACTGGTCACCTTAAAAAAAAATCAGGAGCTGGGGAACACCTCATCTATTCTTGATTTATTGTCATCCTTTTAGAAGCTATTCTTAAAATGTCATGGGCTCGATCGGAAGGGCTAGTGTTGAGAACAATCACAGCCTTGTTTCTTCACGTAGTGTGTGATCCTCATGCTGTACGATCATGCTTCATTCAGTATACACAAATGGTAAATTCCTCTTAATCCAGAGTGGCTGGGACATCTGTGCCCAAAATGAAGAGTAACCGTATATTCTATTCATGGATTATCTGTTTTCAAATGATTCAATCAAATATACATACAGTATTTTTTTTTTTTTTATGTTTAACAACATTAAAGGCACATAGCAGCTCATGGTAATCATTGTGTACATCAATTATTTGTAAATAGTATTGCCATTCTAAAGAATGCCAGTGACTGGCTTAATTCTCAGTGTATCCTAGAATTTGCTGTTTTGCATGAACAGCTTTTTTCAAGACATCCATTTTTTTTTGAAAAGTGGAAATGAGAAAAAAGTCTGCTTCTATAAATATCTTGTTTGGGGTAAAAAAAATATTTTTTTTCTTTTTTTCCCTAGTGAATAAATGCAAAGGATTTCCCAAAAGGATGGTGTAGTTTTGCATGGGATAGCTGGGAGAGCACGTGTTGGGTACACAGCTGAGGACTGAAGGCAGGTGAATCTTGGTTCTGTGTTTCTGTGCTGTGGCCTCCTGCCATGGTCTGAGCTGCACGGTGTCTGTAAAGAAGCTGTGTAATGCTATAGGATTGGCATTACAAATTCTTTCTGTTAAGGGAATATTGCCAATATGGGTGGTGGAAAAGTTGTGCCTATAGCTGCTGGTGTGACCTTATTAGATCCTGTGGAGAATTAGTATCTACAGAGGTTAGGGTTGGGGAGACTGGAAATATAGAGAAATAGTGGATTAGAGGTACCTCCGTCAAAAAAGGCTGGGAACTATAGGAACAATATGTTGAAAGACATCAAATGGGAAATTTGTGAACTTCTGAATCTATTCACATAGTATGTTCCGTAAGGTGAAATTTGTATTTTTAGGATTTTATTTATCATGTAAAAATGCACATAGAACTACTTTTATAAAGCCTCTGCTTTGTTTTGTTATCTTTCTTGGAAGAAATAAGAACCCCAGTCCCACATGAAATCTTACTTTAACCCTCAAAACTGGCCATAAAAGGGCTCACTTCAGTTGCAGGAAAAGGGTAAACATTTAATCCAAATCTATGTGTTTTGATAAATCACAGTATTTCCTTAGTTTTGGTGAGGTAGGGTGACTTGGGGTTTTTCCTTTCATTTTCAGGTAAAGATGTGAATGCTATTTAAATGTGTTTCACCAAGTAGTACTGTGATTGTCACTAATCATTTACTGAAAAGAAAAAAGCCAGCACCAATTTATATTTTAAAATAAAGTGAGTTTGAAAGGTTTCATGAAATCACCGTCCATTCTGATTAGGTTTTGCCGGTAGCTGCCTGCACTTGGGCTTTGTTTTGGTTGGTCATAACTGTTTAGGAAAGATTACGGCGTTTTGGAAGTGGTCCCATAGACTCATTGTTCCAGACATCGGACATCCTTATGTTATTCAGGTCCTACAGTACTTGGTCTAAAACAGATTAATTACTAAACTCTCTGTGAATAATTAACCATTTGACTTGTTCCCAAGTTATATACTCACTGGGTTAGAAATGATTTCCCAAACTACTGAAGATAGGGGAAGGTTATTCCTGGTTTCACAATGTCCCCATTGTTACTGACTTGTGTGTGTGTGTGTGAGAGAGAGAGAGAGACATCAGTTGATACCTACGCACTGGTCCAGCTACTCAGTCAAACCACTTCCTGGGGTTTTCTCGGGTAATGGCAGTGATTCAGAAGATACCACAGTAGTTTTAGAGGACTGCTCCCTGCGTGTTACTCTGTGCCTGAATGACTGGGAGCTGTCAAATTCAAAAGGAGCATTTTTGTTGCAGTACTATTAAATCTGCAGCTTACTTTTGCTTGAAGTTGCATTTCAGCTGAGTTTAAGGTTGCTTGTCTGTGAGCTTTCAACTATATATATATATATATATATATATATATATATATACACACATATATATTTTAAATGTTTTATTCATTTTGAGAGAGAGAGAGAGAGAGGGAGAGAGACAGAGCACGAGTGGGGGAGGGGCAGAGAGAGAGGGAGACACAGAATCTGAAGCAGGCTCCAGGCTTTGAGCTGTCAGCACAAAGACCGACGTGGGGCTTGAACTCACAAACCTTGAGATCAGGACCTGAGCCGAAGTTGGATGCTTAACCAACTGAGCCACCCACGTGCCCCAACAATATATATTTTAAAACCACGCATTTCATAGTACTGGGCTACCAGCTTAATTTGCATTAATTAACCAATCCATGGCATGGTTGAATTCCTATTATGTACAAAGTTCTGTGTTAGGCCTGGGGGGAGACAGGCAAAGGTAAGTTATTTGTAGCTGCCTTCAAGGGGTGGTAGTAATTGCAGAAATGGGAGATCAAAATTCAGGAGAGCAAACAGGGTGTTAATGCAAATGTATGCAATCATACTTTTATAACTACATGTTTCTATGATTTTAGCTTCCAAATCTATTCACATAGTATGTTTCCATAAGGTAAAATTTGTATTTTTAGGGTTGTATTTATCATATAAAATGCATAAAGAACTATATAAAGTTTTTGTTTTGTTTTATTACCTTTCTTAGAAGAAATAAGAATTTCAGAATTATTTTGGAATCACAACAGATGTGTTCTTCTTTGGCCCTTCAGAAGCTCCAAAACCGCATTTTTGGCCATGGAGTCAATAATTTAAATTTGGGAATTTAAGACACTCGTTCTCTCCTTGGATATTCTGACACTTGACCTGCCTTTTTCCTTCTGATATTCGCACATCTTCTCCTTTCCTCGTGGCTGGACGATCCAAATATAACGAGATAGTGTATATGGAAGCACTCAATAAGCTGGAAAGTGTTGTGAATAAGCAGAAGTGTTGTGTGTCAGTATTATTATCCTTGTCACTATCATTTTCGTGTATTGACTGTTTGGTACTATCTCACCACACCTGCCAGTAATTCACTGCTACGATGGCAGAGATGATCTCATTGGAGAAGCTACTTTCTTCTTGAGTTTAAGAAAATTTGCTCCACCCGTGGGGCCTTGTCTTAGGCAGAGAGTTGGTTTCACTCGTCCTGCCGTCTGTGTCCTGATAGAGGCTGTCGGGAAAAGGAGGTGATGGGGAGGTGTATGGGGGAAAAGATGCGGTGTATTTATGGTGACTGTGCGTTGTTTGGCTATCTGGACGTTGGAAGGCACCCTTTACAAAAACGGATATTTCGTCTTATAAATAACTTTATTGTTAAAGTGAGAGACGGTTCTTGGTCATGGTTAAGAGTGTGGGCTCTGGAATTGTCATGCTTCTTGTTCTGGTTCCCTTACTCCTAGCTGGGTGAAAACTGGGCACGTTTTTCTCTGCATGCTTCAGTTTTGTTTTGTTTTGTTTTGTTTTGCTTTCTATATTGTAAAATAGGGGTAATTTAATTACGTGGCAGGGCTGTTGTGAAATTTAACAGAAAAATGGATCTGAAGCCATTTGCACTCTTCTAGGTTCAAAGAGGAAATCAAATTCTACGTTGAAGGGATGGAATGTACCATCTTTCACTGTTTTAAGTTTCTGTGTGATGGGATTTGGGTGATTCTGAGGATACTTGTCTTGAGGGGAAGAGAAAGGGAGCAGCGGGAGGTGGTTGGAGAGGGAAGGAGAATGCATGCAGAAGAGGCGAGAAAGAGGGTGCTGTGCTGTGGTGATCCTTCAGACAAGCAAAGTCATGTGCTTTATGGGGCCGGGCAGTTTGCGGACTTCTTCGATATACATTTATTTGATTTAATCTTCACAAAACCCACCGTACAGAAAGAGGAATTGTGCCTCGGAGACAGTGACTGGCTCACGGTAAGCGGCCAGTGAGTGGTACAGTGAGGTCAGACAAGAAGACCTGAACTCAGGTGGCAACTTCCCTTCTTCCAATACTCTGGTCCTTCTCTGCTACATGAAAATGTTCATATTTATCGTTTTTTAATTTTTTTTTTATTTTTGGGACAGAGAGAGACAGAGCATGAACGGGGGAGGGGCAGAGAGAGAGGGAGACACAGAATCGGAAGCAGGCTCCAGGCTCCGAGCCATCAGCCCAGAGCCTGACCTGGGGCTCGAACTCACAGACCGCGAGATCGTGACCTGGCTGAAGTCGGACGCTCAACCGACTGCGCCACCCAGGCGCCCCTGTTTTTTAATTTTTTAATGCTCATTTATTTTTGGGAGAGAGACAGAGCGTGAGCAGGGAGGGGCAGAGACAGAGGGAGACTCAGAATCCGAAGTAGGCTCCAGGCTCCGAGCTGTCAGCACAGAGCCTGACACGGGGCTCGAACTCACGAACTGTGAGATCATGACCTGAGCCGAGGTCGGATGCTCAACCAACTGAGCCTGCCTCAGGCGCCTCAAAAATGTTCGTATTTCTAGTCACCTTGGTGCTGAATCCCAAAGGAGCAGAGTCATGTGCTGTTGCTGATATCCCGAGGGGTGTTGTGGGGACCCGGGGACTTCCTTCTGCGGAACTGAGGGCACTGACCTGCAGCTGTTCAGGGCTGGCCCTGCCACCGTGGCTGGGAGGTTTTAACCGTCTTCTGGCCTCTGAGTGAAGATCGTGTTTCATCTCTCTGAAGGCCTGTTTCGGGTCAATGTTCCATGGGGGAAATCATCAGTCTTTCCTTTCTCCTAGGAAGGAAGGTAATGAACACCTGTTCAGTGATTGAATACATAAGCTACAAGATTAGTAGTATGAATATACTTTTAACCAGGACTTTTTGGATTACTGTGTTGATGAACTTGAAGTTACTAAGTAAAGCTACTCACATATGTAATCCAAACCTTTGATTTAAGTAAGTCTTCTGATTGTGATTCCAGTGTACATTTTAAAATGCTGGTTGTCTTGTAATATAGTTGTGTGTGAGTTTTGTTTGGGGGGGGGGGTCCTCAGGTTAAGTGCAGCTTAAAAAGCTTGATTTTTTTTCCTTATTCTGGTTATCCTGTTTGTCATATTAAAAATCACATGATCTGAGAAAATTCAGTGTAGTGCTTCCGCATTTTAAAAATATTGAAAACAAATTTTATAATTGGAAGAATTGTTTCATGATATTAATGACTAAAGATAAATTAATTTTAGTATTATGTTTGAAGGCATGGTTTTTATGAAATCATTTTCTACTCTGAATAAGGAATTTGTATATTGTTGGTATATTTTTGGCAAATAAATACATTTGCACATTAAAATTTTGATTAGCCATAACACATTATTTATTTATTTATTTTTGTCTATGTGCACTTTATTTTTCAGAAGAAGAAGTAACAGTGACTTTTTTTTGAGGCAACATCTAGGCTAGGGTTGCTCAATGTTGGTACTGTTGACATTTGGGTCTGGACAGTTCTTTGTTGTGGGGGGTCTATTTTGTGCCTCGTAGTTTATTAAGTAGTGTTCCTGGCCGCTACCCGATAGGTACCAATACCTGTACCCAGTCGTAACAATCAAAAATGTCTCCGGACATTGCCAAATGTCCCTGAGGGAGCAAAATAATCCTGGGTTGCGAGCCACTGATCTAGGATTTTTGATACATATTCAAATCTTCTACATGACTGAAATCTGTATTATTCTATAATTTTGAATAGATGTTCAGAAACACGTCAAGAAGGAGAAAATACTATAGAGGAAATAAATTGTACTTATCAATTATGAAAAAATAAGATTTTTCAACAATATGGCTCGAAACGTTTTCTGATTAACAGTTACCATAATAGATCCAGTTAACCAGAATTCCAAACATTTGGTTGAACATTTCATCTTCTTTTCTTTCAAAACAGATAGATCCCCCTGACTCTGAATTAATTTTCAACAATGACTTGATAGTGTTTTTTAAAAACTGCAAATAAGTGGAAATAATAGTATGCTTTGCCACGTATTAAACGCTCTCTCTGATGAGAACATTCTGTATGTTCTTTGCACACACTGAAAGGCCTAACTGCCTTTATAGAGCGGCCTCAATGAGGTCGGGTTTTAGAGGTATCTTTACGGTCTTTGTGGTAGATGCTTTCGTGTAAGGAGCCAGAGAGATACACGGGGTTATTAACTGCCATAGAGAAACAGACATTTCACTTGGCCCAGGAATTATTAAGTAACTTGCTTTCTAAAATGTGTTTTGCTAACGACAGAAGCTACTTTTATTCTGGGAACCGTGGGCCGAAGCTTTAGCCAATCAGAGAAAGGAATTTACTGTATGGTAAAAGGAAGTATTTGTTCTGTTATTGTAGTACATGGCCTCTTGCCATCTTTGATAAAGGATTGAAGTGTTGTGCACCCAAAGTCTGCTACCCTCTTGACCCTTCATCAATCATCAGCTGGACTGTGAGGTTAAGTGAACTGTAGCTCAGTCGGGTAACTATTGTTTAAGCGCCGTGTCACTCTTAAAAACGGAAATTTCTGACACAGCAGTCTCGCAGTGTGATGTCTTTCTAGTTTTAAGATTATAGACATATGTTTCCTTTCTGTTGCTAATCTGTGCCAGATTAGCAGTATAAAACGATAATATACAAGGCTTGAAGTTGGGTTATTCAGATGGGTGACTCTGAGACCGTTGGGAATTTCTTTTTATTTTTAAAAATAAGAACGTATGGGGCGCCTGGGTGGCTCAGTCGGTTGAGCGTCCGACTTCAGCTCAGGTCACGATCTCGCGGTCCATGAGTTCAAGCCCCGTGTCGGCTCTGGGCTGATGGCTCAGAGCCTGGAGCCTGCTTCCGATTCTGTGTCTCCCTCTCTCTCTGCCCCTCCCCCATTCATGCTCTGTCTCTCTCTGTCTCAAAAATAAATAAACATTAAAAAAAAAAATTAAAAAAAAATAAAAAATAAAAAAAAATAAAAATAAGAACGTATACAAAAATAAGTGACCTGTTCTAGCACAACATTTCAAGAATTTCACATGGGATCCTATTGGAATTTTTATGATCTAAAACACACTAGGCTACTTTCCAACTCCTGCATGCTACTCCTTCAGGGTTAATGTTTTAATTATTGGAAGCAGGTACCGGTCCACATGTTTTCTAAATAACTGATGGCACATGCACATTCTGTCATCCCACTTTTTTTGCCCCCTGATTACTTCGGGAAAACTTTATAAGAGCTATGTCCAGTATTCGATGCTTTATGTCATCTAATCTCTGTACCAGTGCCATGTTCTTAAACAAGTAGAGTAATGTATCAGCCGCAGCTGTTGCTGACCAAAGCCGTCCCAGAAGTGGGTGGGGGAAGAATCAGGATGGTGTATTCAGGTTCTGTGTATCAAAGCGTATCTGTTGCAGTCAATCTGTGACGATAACAACTGGCTTGTAGAAGGCACTTCAAGCCAGATATTTGTTTTATCTTTGACCAAATGTACGGTAGATTGGATGCCATAGTGATAAATACCACTGGTAGCTAATAAAAATTGGTTGAATATGTACAAGTGCCTGACTTGTATAATAAATACTCATTAATGGGTACTTTTGCTGTAGCCTTTCTGTAAAGTTATACACAGCAAACGTGATGACAGCGTGCAAAGTTTTAAAAAAGACAAATGAAAATACATAATAGCAAAAGAGTAAAATGTGTTTTCTTTCTGATGTAAGCAGGCAGTGATGCTTTCTAATTAAGTGTATTTTGGTTAAAATAAATATTTACACCAAAACATATATCCAGCTGCTTATTAGAGGAAAAAACACCACATTTACCAGAGCTGGTTAGAAATACGGAATCAGTATATCCCTAAGATTTCTCATAACCCACTGGATCTCCTCATTTGCCATCTTCCATATATATGCCTCTAGTCTCCAGTTTACTGTGGGGCCAGGGAAGAGAACTAAAAATCCCCATCAAAAAATTGTAGGGGCACCTGGGAAGCTCAGTTGGTCAAGTGTCCAACTCTTGGTTTTGGTTCCGGTCATGATCTCATGGGTTCGTGAGTTTGAGCCTTGCATTGGGCTCTGTGCTGACAGCCCAGAGTCTGGTTGGGATTTTCTCTCTCTCTGTCCCTCCTCTGCTCGCTCTCTCTCTCTCTCTCTCTCTCTCTCTCAAAATAAACAAACATAAAAATTGTAGCTCAATTTTTATCTTCTCTTTCACTTTTTTAAATAAAGACGGTTCAAAGGAATGAGAATCTATTTTTAGCAGTTAGAAAGAGATAATTGGCCATTTGGGCTGAGTCTCCTTGCATTTTTAACCCTCTTGGGGTAAAATGAAATCTGATTTAGTTCAATCAATTAAAGGAGAAACTTACCTTAAAGATAAAAAGAAAGTCCTTTGCACAACTTTACATATTAGTCCTCTCAGTAGTTCTCCTTAATATCATTAACATAAAAATACATACTGATTTTGGAATTGCCCACATGTTTTTTAAGTTAACTGATGGCATGTCCAAATTCATGACTGCCAGTGCCTCGCAGAAACAAGCTTCCAGACAAAATACTTGTGTTCTAGAAACTTAAAATTAAAGATAAGCACTTTGATATGGATACATATACATAGGGCAAAAACATAAAACAAGCTGTTACCTAACTCCAAAAGAAAGCTTTACTGCAGAGGTGAAATTTCAGGAACTGTTTATTACTAGAAATATCTATGTGGCTGGGGGTTGGGAAAAAAGAAATGTGTTCCAGTGGTTATGCTCAGTGATATATTAATAGCTAACATTTACTGAGTACTTGTTATGTGCCAGACAGGCATGCTCTATGTGTGTTAACTTACTTTGCTTTCCAACAAGTGTTTGAGGCAGTTACGGTTATTATCTCCATTTTCTAGATGAGGAAACTGAGGCACAAGGAAAATAAATAATGTGCTTGATTAGAGGTAGTAAGAAGCAGAAGGATGCCTCTTCAGCAGTTCACCATCCTGTTGATCTAATTTGATTTCCAGTCCAGTCCTGCCAAGGGCAGATTTTCTGCACTTTTAAACTGAAGAAATTGAAGTTCAGAGAGGTCAACTTAGTTAAAGCCACAGGTGACCAATGGCAGAGGAAGGATTTGAACTAAGGTCTGACCCTCTCGGAAGTCTGTGCTTTTTCTCTGCAAGAGGAAGCCTCCTGGGGGAGGCTCAGAGAGGCAAAGCTGACAAAGAACAAAATACGGCAGTTCTAGCTCCTTCCCTGTAAAGACAGTTGAGGTTATAAAGAAGTCTATCAGTTGTTCCCAATTCGTTGTGAGGTAGCAGTTTCAGTTGTTCACTGAAGCGTGTGAAACCCCTTGTGGTTCAAATCTGTCTTGCAGAAGCCGTCTGTCTCTGTCATCGTCCTGGGTTGTGCTTCATTTCGTTTGGTGTGCCCCTTTTCAATGTACTGGGCTGTTACTCCTGTTTATAAATCTTTTAAGTGTGCGCATTAAAGAAGTAATTATATTGTCATCATAATTTATAGTATGCCTGAAGTCAGTCACCTAATTAAACTACAAAAGGAGAGAGGTGATAGGTTTCTGTGCATTTATTAAGTATTACTGTATGCATTATGCAAGGGTTTTGAACCAAGTAACAGAGAAAACTAAAGGGGAACACTAGTCTTTAAAAGTTTTCCCATTTCTGCTCTTCTCAGTTGAGTAAGTTGAGACCCTCACTAGTTAGTAGCATAACCCCAATATCTTTTTGGTTAATTATTAATGAAATTATGATTTTTGTGTCTTTCATTCAGCATTTTCTTATAATGTTCGTGACAGCATTAATGCACGCCACCCCACATCCCAACTGAATAAACAGTTAGACGTATAGCAGAAAAAAAAATTTGAATTCATGGGTATAGCAGTCCAAACTCTATCTTGCGTTACAAGAATGGCAGCGTGTTAGACACCCAGTGCCGTTCAGAGGAGATTTGGTTTCCCCAGAGCAATAGTGACTGGCAATATACTTATTTTCTTATTCGACAATAAGAAACTACAACAATGAAAACAAAAACCAAATAGACTGTAATAATACTCTTGCTAGAGGAAACGACTTTTGAAGAGTGTATTTTTTAATTTTAAGCTCCAGCACATGTATATATATTGATTTATTGCCGGAGGTGAGAATCGATCACTTAACGTAGACATTTCAGCCTCTTGGAAGGTAATTGCAGTTTGTAACGGAATGGGCTGAATTTGTTCTTTTGGGGTTTGGGCCTTTGAGGGAAGGAGAATACTGAGGGCCATAATCAAAGTATCATCCAGGCAAGTGACAGTGAATTTTCCCCTCCTTGGGAAGGGGAGGGGGGATTGAACTAAAATTCCAAAGAAGACAATCTTTTTTTTTTTTTAAATAAACTACAATAGAGAGCAGAATAAAAGCATTTAACTGAGATATGCACTAGAAATGTGTATACCTAGAAGTTACCGGGTGCTCAAAAAATTATTGAATGAACAGGTGTCACTCACGTGGAAGATTCCAGTTTCTTTATTCTTCTATGTGCATATAGGGTACCCACAACTTATAAACAGTTTTATTGGATAAGATTTATTTTTCTGTGCTAAGTCACAAAAACTGAGTTGACCTGTAAAGCGCTTGCAGTACTAGTAATAGGTAAGGAGTTACATACCTGGGTGTGTTTCTCTGGAAAAATGCGTTCTAAGTGACCAGCTGTGATATTGGAGAACACGACTCTTTCTGCTATTGTGGAGCAGTGTCTCTCCCACTCCTGATTGTTTTGGCTACTCCTAGAGTTCTTGGTTGAAGGGATCTGGGGAGGCTCCTGCTGACATTCCTGTAGGCTGGAGAGTCGGGGAGAGAGCCAGTGAAGATGGTTCTAATTCAAGGCTACAGAACAAGGGGAGAGGCCGGCAAAAGAGTGAAATCCTCAACATAGGTAGCAGAGAGAAAAGAAAAGGATCCCCCTACGATCATCTTTCTGTTTTGACTGCTTACTGGGTGGTCTTTCCAATGAAAGAGGCAAAGGTAAATCACACATGCTTAATCTGAAAACTGCTAACACATATATATCCTTTTAATATAATCTTTGTTTATAGCAGTATAAACATCGTTCCATCCTGGAACAAAAGCTACAGAAAATAATAAGGATGAGATTTAAATAAAGGTTTTGCTCATAAATGTGTTTTAGGGACATGTGGACTATAAATATTCCTTGAATCAGTTCTCAGTGGAATGTGAGCTTTTCCGTAGAAGGAAATACATCTTATTTCTTATAAGATCCTAGCACCTGCCCCCAAGTTACAAAGAGTAGACCCTGAAAATGTGTACTAGGTAAAAAGCATGGTTAGAAGAAGGTAGATATGAAGTATTGTGAAAATCTTGATTTGATACTTTTGATTTACTTTAAATCTGGCATGACATTTACCACTGAATTTGACCCCTTTGGGGAAGGACTTTCCAAATTTATTTATTTTTTCCTGAAAACTCCATTAAATCTGTAGAAAGATTCATAAGTTGATATTTGCCATGCACTGTCTTTAAAAATATTTTGTCATATTATATCTGGTATGCTTTTTAATTCTTCAGAAAGCAGTATTTTAGAAATAATTTTATGCAAAGTAACTATTAATAGCCATTGCTTCTTTACAAGTTAATTCATAATTTCCAAAAAGATTTGAGGTTTGAAAACAAAAACAGTGTGTATGTTAATGTCAGGAACATTGACAAAGCTGAGAAAAGTTTCGGCTTGTGTTTAGGATTTATATTAAACTCCAAACTACTATAATTAGGAGTTCCTTTATGCATATAGTTTTGATATTTGAGGTTTCAAATTAAATTTTGTGGTGTATTATGTTTGGAGCTGTGGGCAGAGCATTTATAAGAAATATATAACCAAACCTGTTTTTTTCCATTTTTATACATTTCATTTGCTACAACAGCAAACCCATTACACAATATATATGTATTTTAACTGTTGAAAGTAGTGAAATTGTTTCAGGAAGAACTGACACTTGTCTTTCACATCTGGAACCTAGTACAATAAATTTGTTTCATTCTTCCTTGTAATTATATTAGCTAAACCCATGTTTCATTTATGAGTGTTTCTTGTCTGCTATGGAGATTTATATAGTGGGGAAAGAGAATTAGGGCAGAGAAAAGATTCATATATAAAATATTGATAACAGAATCTTAGAGATGGCCAAGCTGATGTGCCCCCTTAACTTTATAAACCTATAATATCCTGAAAGAGTTTTTTCAAGTAACATAATAAAAATCTAAATGCTGTTTTATTGTTGTCGGTTGTGGTTTTAATCATTACAGAAATCAATAGCTCTCAAGCTCTTTTCCCCATCTTCCTGCAGCTGCCCCAAGTACCCATCTGCTACTACAGGTGGGCCAAATTCTAAATTCTAGTAAGACTGCCACACTGTCTGGTTTACTTACTTACCACATCTTTCTTAGGAGTCCACTTGGAAATGGAATCCTTTTCTTTTCTTTTTTTTTTTTTTTTAAATTTTTTTTGAATGTTTATTTTTGAGGGAGAGAGACAGAGCATGAGCAGGGAAGGAGCAGAGAGAGAGGGAGACACAGAATCTGAAGCAGACTCCAGGCTCTGAGCTGTCAGCACAGAGCCCATTGTGGGGCTTGAACTCACAAACCGTGAGGTCATCACCTGAGCTGAAGTTGGACACTTAACTGACTGAGCCACCCAGGCGCCCCGGAATCCTTTTCTAAAAAGAAGTTCCATACACTGAATTTTATCTATTTATAATTTGAAAGTATGGAGCTGGCGACTTAGAACTTAAGACAACATTAACATTGTTCAGAGGGAGAGAGATAATTTCAAGGGCGTTTATTAATGACTTGGAAAGAAAGCCAAAAGAGATCTATGTTGCAGAATGTTATTTTCCTGCATCAGCCTGATTGCAAAATGTATATGTCTCTTATAAATTTGTGTTATCTGTATGACGCTAATCTGTCTTATCCAAGGACACCTGTAAGAAACAGAATTATTTTGTTTGGCATGTGATGTTGCTCGTAGTTCATCAAATGTTATTGCATTAGATCTTTGATTTATGGACACATGGCATTTAATTTTTTTCATATATAGAAGCTGTGGTTTCTTCGTCTCAAGCCTATCATACATGTATATGCTTGAGCTCATCATTATTAATACATTGCTTTTTATAGATCAATCGTGTTGAGTATTAATATTGGGGAAGGCCATTGTAATTGATCTGTCCATGAGTAGGGACAGATTTTGCTCCCTAGTAACAAAATATATGACAATGATTATGTTTATTTCCAAACATACAGAAGCAAAGAGGCTTTGTTTTTCTGATCAACATTTTCCTATGTGAATGCACTTAAGCATTTGAATATGCTATTTTATTCCCTTCATGTGTCACTGTTGTTATGTGGCTGGCTGTGTTTTACAGTTATCTGATGTGTGCATGTACTAAGTAGATTTTTAATTTCCTTGAAAATTGATCCAAGTCTTCTGTGAAATGGTGGTTGACTTAACTTCTGTTTCTCTTTTATTTTTTTCACAGTTAAATGAAGCACATAGGAATCAAAGAGGATTTACCTTATCTTAAAAAGTCTGTTTATTACTTAGCCAAGTTGCAAAATTTGTTGGGAATAAGGCCTACTCCCAAGGCTAGTAGTATAGTAATGGATACCTTGTGGAACTTTATAATATAAGGGTGCATATAAGTAATTTTTAAAAATCTTGAAACAGATGATAAGTACTATAAATTTATTTCTGCTCATTTAAGTTCTTATCTTCTTGGTTCTTCTTAACATCGTAGGAATCACGTAAAGTCAGCGCATGTACATTTAAGTATAATTGTAGCTTAGCATTTTTCTTACCCCTTTTATAGTTCAGGAAAAATTTAGAAGGTCTGAAGGGATAGAGGAAATGAATTTCTGCCTTTCTTTTATAAGGAGAATTTATGTGAGGAAAAATATTTGCATTTTCCCTATTGTGAAGTTTAACCAAAGTGAAGATTTGACTTTGGTTAGAATCCTTCCCTGTCAGTGACTTTCAAAGGATATTACCTCAACTTCTTGCCTAGCAGGACAGCAATAAACATTTTGTTTTCAACTTCCTTTAAATTTTTTTTTCCTCTAGTCCTTGTTTTGACAAGTTTACGTGGCTCAATTCTTATTGCCTTGCCTGTGAGCTGATGCTGTTGGCTGAGGAAATACCTCGGACTTTTCTAGTAGTGACCAAAAGTGAGAGTGTAGGTAAAAGAAAAAATTAGAGACAGAAATCTGTGTTTTACTTCTTTTTATATTTCTACAATGTCTACATGGACCCTAGCCCCAAACTAGGCAATCGCAGGTAATTCGTTTAACAATACTCAGTGGATGTTTATTGAGCACCTGTTATGTGCTGGGTCCTGAGCAGTGAGCAGAGTCCAGTTTCCACCTCCAGGAGCTCTGGGTTTCTAAGAAAATCGGAAGCAAGCAAACTATCGTACAGTAGGTGAGGGTTTCCACAGAACTGGGCGCAGGTGGGTAGGAGGTGAGCTAAAGGTGGTCATGAATTAACAGTGTGTGGGGGGTGGCATTCATTCTGAGCAAATATTAATAAGTCACCTGCTATTTTCCAGGCACTATTTAAGGTGTCAGCAATAAGGGGGTAAACAAAACAGTATTGCCTCTCCTAAGAAGCTTCTGTCCCAGTATGGGGAACAGATATATATGCCCATCTTCCTAGGACGTATGCTCTATGTGTATGTGACTAATTAGGCGGGGAGGGAGTTTGGGAGAAGGTGACATTGGAGCAGGGACTTTATGGGGTCAGGCAGAAGGAACTGCCACCCTTGTAATAATGTGCACTGCATACATGGGCCTAGATCTCTCCTGGAAAGAAAGGAATTAACGTCTCCAAGCGAGGAAGAGGAATATCTTGGAGTAATTGAGATGATATGTCAAGCAGGGCACTTGATGCTGTGTGCCATATTAAGGCCACCACACTCCAGCCAAGCTCAGCCAGCCTGAAGGTGCCATTGTCCTGCTGCCATTTCTGGCCCCGGCCATCGAGTAGCAGGGTGTTCCCCAAGCCTGGGCTGAGATCCCCTTTCCAGGGAGGGGCTCCCTTCCTCGCAAAGCCCCCGACCTAGTACCCCCAGCTCTCTCTCCCACCCACACCTTGGCACAGGGCAGGTGTTGGCTTGGAAAGGATAAATCTGACCTAAAATTAAACCCTGAGTTATAATATATAAAAAAAAAAAAAAAATGCCCATGATTAGGTGTTTACAGCACCAAATCTTCAACAATTAAAGAGAAAAGGTGTGGGTGGGGTAAAAAAATAGCAATGCCCACACTCTGAAGTTTTTGAGAAAAACAGGAAACTAGTCTTTTTTAACCAGGGATGCCCAGAACTGGTTATTGCAAAGAGGGTTGTTTTTCTAATGCATTGTGGTCAGCGCAGCTGTGCAGAAGTAGATTTCTGCTCATTATGACAGCCGTCTGTGGATTTCTTTAGCTGACAAACCTATAGACAGGCAAGCGTAATTATCAGCAGTAACCTGGTCATTATGGCCGGATGGTGCTTGGAAAACAATTTGCACAAGTCCTGAAAGCCCGTGAGAACACACAGAATAAGAGCATTTGGCGAACACACAGCTATTTCCGGGAGTTGTGAATGACCCAGACGTATGAACCATACAATAGCTTATTGTAGAAGGACTGTTTCAAACCTCTCTTTATTTGCATTTTTATTTTAAGTTGACAGATAACCCTTGAGCAAGTGACATAATATTTTTTTCTAATTTGCTCATTTACTCAAGCTCTACTTTCTAACAGTGTTTTAGACCTCTTTATTTTTTGCTTATATTTGCTGGTTGGTGGCAATGAAATGCCAATTTTGAAAAGTAAATGTGAGATCCCAGAGATGTTGTCTGTCATTCTCAGGATCTCAGAAATGCACCATCCGCTCTGCATTTGTGGACAACATAGGAGAAATGATCACGGAAGGGTCCGTTTGGGCAATTGTGGATTAGCTTCGGCGTTCTTCTGAATAATGTGAAATGCTTCAGAGCCAAGTTGAGATACAGTAGTTCCCTTTATCTGCCCTGCATTCGTGCACGGAAGACTAGGTTAGTACAGACTAGTCACAGAGGTTTCCCTTCAACTTCCTGTGTGGGTTCAGGGTAACTGGGGAGCCCCTCTAAACCAGAGTTCTCCCTTGCAGGCCATTTCTTTGTGCATGTGGAGATGTCATCTTTTGAAGGATAAAAAGGGGCATTAGACTTTTGGAAGTTGAGTAATACAACCTAGATATCATTGCTTATTGCATTTTATGGTCGCCAAGCCAAGCATTTGGTCTGTGCGTTGAAGGATTTACGCTTGTCTGTTTGTATCAGACTTTACAGACTTTATCTCTTTAATAAGGTGATTACTCACGCTTCTCTATGGTGAAGCTTGTTTGCAGTGCTTGATCCAGGCAGTGTGCCTGGGCTTAGCAGTGCCCCCTGTCCAGCTGACTGCCCAGGCTGCTCCAAAAAAGGCAATCATCACAGCTATCGATTTTTGTAGCACATTGGTCACGTTAGCGTTCTCTGCCGTGAGAGGGAACTCAGCTCTTGGCATCTGTCTGCCTGTTCATTTTACCAGAAAAGTACTGCACATAGAGTCTTCGGTCTTTCAATGGCAGTAACAGGAGTTGAGAGCATTCTTTTCCCTCCTTTATCTTAGGGTGGCCTGGGGAGAGTCCTAGGTATAGCTAAGGGGGGAGCAGTAGGTGAGAGAGGGGAACAGGTGAGAAGGGCTCCTCTTTTTAACCCCTTGCTGTCTATTTCTCAGTGAAATAGGGTGAGAGTACCTGCCATTTCCCCCTTCCACAGCATGGGGCAAAAAGTAGTGAGACGGTGGTTGTCAAGAACTCTCAAGGGCAGATGGCAGGTGTTCTAAACAGTACTGGCTCTTACTGAAACAAAATAAGACCAAACAGAACACAAACCCAGAAAGCAAACGTGCTTTATCACAAGGCCTCATGTTCCAAACACATATTAAAATGCTGGTGTTTCTGCTGGAAAAACATAGCCCTGGGAAGCTGTGATAAGGTCGAAATGGCAGAAAAATAGATTTTTTTTTTTTAGTTCTACTTCTCCTTACATAGGCCCCCACAGTGGCATATTTTTAATGCATTTTCATATTCAGATTTTTAAAATCTTGAGGACAAGAAATATCATCTTGTACTTTTCACACTTGGGAGGGCCTGAGTATGTCTTTGACACTGTTACTTTTAAATAGCCACACTAAGCATGTGAACAGAAGCATGGCATAGAAATCTCAGGGGGCGGAGCGGGGAGGACACTCACGAAAACAGTGTCTGTTCTTAGTGAATGAAAACTGTCTCAGCAGACCATTCAGTCCTGCAGAGCAGCTCCCTAGAACTAGAATTAATTTGGGTCTCTACCCAATGGTTCTAAATACGTAAAGTATTTGTCCCGTACATGTAAAGGCTCCTCAAATTGGTGTTGTTGCTGCCTTCCCATTTTGCTCTTGTCTGCGATTTTTATTACAAAGACACAGTTAAAAACACACTGTACTCATGCTCTGTCCTTCCTAATGAGAAGACGGTGCTCGGGAGGTGATGGCTGTCTGTGCAGGAGGTCGTGGCTGACGAGGCCAGTGTGTAATGATTAGTCCTTTCCCTGCTGCGCACGCATGGAGATTGTTCCTTGATTTCTTGCAGTCATCACTTCTGATACAGCCTGGAGCCAAACGGAGACTTGCTCTGTCAGGCTTGGGACCATTTTTCGCTTTTGTTCAAAAAGGCTTCTCTTGTGGGACCGCTCACTGCCTGGGTCTGCTGTGTTCACAGACACCCCACGGTGGGAGCCCTCACCGTAGAGGGCTTCACAAGGTAACTCTTTCGCCAACTTTCTTTGGAGCAGCCCCCTTCTCGTTACCATCTAGGAAGAAAACGATCATGGCAGTGGGGATCGAGAGGGAGGCTGGAGATGACTAAGTCAAACTCTTTCTCTGTTCAGTTGAAGAAAGAGAGGACCAGAGAGAGGTTATGTCCCTTGTCCTGGTCATGGAACTACTTGTGCCCTGTTTAGTGAGTCTGCTTTCGGTCTTTGTCACACACCCAGCCCAGTAAAGGCTTTCCTGGGGGAGGTGATTGCTTTAACACTGGTGTGTGTCATAGGCATCTCTGGAGCTAGCTGACACACCTGGGTTGTGACTGGATGCTCAGTGAGGAGTCCAGCGGCTGTTTCTGGAAATGCTTAAGAAGCAGGATGTGGCATCAATGGCAGGGTTTACGTTCAGTAGGAGCCTGGACAGCACCCTGTTCTAGAAAGCTGCAGTTCAGTCCCGGTGATACCAAGTTTATGCCATACATACCCTTACTGCAACGCTCTCCACGTGTGGCTCTCTCGATTTCATTTTTTCAGTTAAAAATCAAATGTCATCCTCTGCTAATTCTGAAGAATGATGTTGATCGTTTCTAGAATTTCTTGTAGGTGACCCTGATTTGCACAATGGAGTTTGAGTGATAGAGTGATCTGCGGGATTTGGGGGCTATAATCATGTGTTTAGACACATCATGAGCACAAAAACAAATAACAAAGTTTACTGTAGCACAGTTATAGACTTAGAGGGTTTCTCAACTTGGTCTATTGAGATTTAGGGGTGGTTGATTCTTTGTTGTGGGGGGCTGCCCTGTGCATCGTAGGATATTAACCAGCATCAGGTGGTCTGTACGCTCCAGGTGATCATAGCGTCCCTCCCCGGATTTGATAACCAGAAATAGCCGCAGGCATTGGCCAGTGTCTCTTGGGGGACAGAATCACCCTGGTTGAGAACCTCTGTAGACCAGCAGTAAATCTGAGGAGCATTGCACATATGCTGGCCTGAAGCAGATTCTCATTTACAACATAAAGCTTGACTTTTAGAAGCCAGAGAAGGAAAGTAAGGATTGGGAGGGCTAAATCACCAAATGACGAATTTTCCTAATCCTAAATCACCAAATGACAAATTTTGATACAGTGAAAAACAGCCCAGACCAGGGGATTTCCCCTGCTGGCTTGTGGCAGGAATTCCCTTTCTCTTCCTCTTGCCCTCAGCTTTAGGACACTTCCTTTTCACCACACAGCCTGTGTCTGACTCACCTATTCTCAGGGTCATCTCTTATCTTCCGCTCTTCTCTCACCTCAGTTGCTACCAGTAACTGGACCACCATTGCTGCCTTTGCAAAAGCCGACTGCCACTGAGATTCTCCCTGCTGATGCCCCTGACCCATCACTGTGCCCCCGAAGAATGTGTCTTGCTGTTCTTATATTATTATTTACATCTCAGGGTTTTACCTAGACTTTTATGGCCCATGTAGGAAAAAGTGAGGAGTAGTTTCATATCTTATTGATTCAAGTCCTCAGTGTGACTGTTTTTTCTAATAAAAGCCATGATATATAAGGCAATACAGGTTCTGTAGTACTCTTACTACATCCCAGCCTTAGGCTAGCCTGGGATGCCAGTTACTATCTGTGACACTGGTTCTAGAGGGCTGCATTCCAAATTTCAAGCAGTAAGCATAAAAGTGAACTTTTGGAACGTGACTTAAGAAGGAGCCATTTTGGCCGGCTGGAAGATGAAGTTTAATTGTCCAGCTTGTGCCTATTCCAAGTGAGTTCTTCACCAAAGTCACAAGGAGACTCTCAAGGAGGCAGCTTAGACTCCCCCTTCCACTGGGACTTCCCACCCTAAGTCCCAGACTTGTAGGGCATACAAGCTGGGCAGACAAGGTTTGCTTCTCTGATGTGGGAAAAATAGACATCCGGCAGTCTACTGGGATTCCATTTGGACATGCTGTTGTATGTAATCTTTGCCAAATGGACTTAGTCTGCCAGAGTCTGCCAAAAGAGGAAAAGACAAACACCTTAATCTATGAACTAAGACACTAACTGAAGGAAATCGTAACAAAACAACTGGAATCTTAGCAGGTTCTAGAAAGAGTAAAAAAAAAAAAAAAAAAAGATACATGTTGTACAAGTATGCAATTAAACTAAGGGGAGTTTAGATTAATTAAAAGACAAGAAGAAATACCTTGCTTTTTGTTTCCACATCAAATAACAAATTTTTACCTCAAGTTTGTCAAAGATTGAGATGTTTATCACTTTGGACTAGAAAGGTCCAATGGAAAAGGCTGCTACTCCAAGACTTGACAGAGTCTTCCAATTCTGACAAATCCTATCTAGTTCCCCACCCCCCCCTTCTCTCTACATTTGTCAAATTGCACAGATTGGTGTGTTAGGCTCAGCGATAAAACTGTGTAAGCTAGAGTAAGAGAATGGTGGCCAGCGACTTCTTTTGGGAAGTTTCCAGATCACCTGTACTGATAATTTCCAAATTGGATTCTGGATGCTTTGGGACATTTACCAGTTTTGAGAGAAAGTATAGTTAGTGGTGGATTTAACATGTGTCTGTTTTAACCACCTGTATATTTGAGGCTTGAGATCACGACAAGATGGATGCTTACCTTTCGTATTTGAAATTGTGTACACTTAGAAGAGAGTTGCCTTTCTCAAATACGATTACGTGGATGCCATGATTACATGGCTTGTCTTTTGTTACAGGATCTACACAGTAGCAGTCTGTTTTCAATGTCTGTCCTTCCCTAGCCCCTAAGTTCTATGACGACAAGAACCACAGCTTTGGGAGTACCCAATTATTGTTCGTTGAATGAATAATTGAATACATGATGGGAAGAAAAAGAGTTCATCATGAACATTTTATAAGAAAAGCGTATTTTTTAATGGAAAAATTAAATAAAGACATTTCCTAATAACGAAGTGAAAACACAATTTAAAAGAATATCATGTAGTGAAGTTTTGTTTCTTTTTTTGGAAATCTGCGGCTTTTGTTTAAGAACAAAGAAATGCATTTTCTGGAGAAGGAGAACATGACATGCCCTCCAAAATTAATCTAGTGGAACATAGGCATATAAAGTCCTCCGAACCCATAAATTTTGGCCTTACTTTATAGTAATAAACACTTTTCAGTGCCAAAGTAAATTAGGACAATGATCTGGGTAAAAGAATACTCTTTGAGTTGTAGAAGAAAGATTTTTATTTTGTTGCCCAATTTAGAGCCGCGACCTTCATTCTAAGTGTGAAAGTGCTCTATCATTGCTGTAGACAGACCTGTTTGGCTCAGCTGAAACCATTCCATGTGGCTCAGTCATACCAGTATAGATAGCGAGTAATAGGAATTGTTCAATATATTACACTTCCTTTGGATTGGCACTGGTAGTTCATTTGCCAGGTTGAAATCATGAGTGGAGCTGAAAATTGAGGGCAAATAATTGCTGGGTAGCTTGGATTTCTTCAAAGCAAGCATCTTTTTATATTGCTACTATGTATATGTTTTCAAAAGCACTGGTGTTGAGTCAGACTCACTGGATTGAAAAAAAGCGTTTTCAGTCCTTGGTGTGAGGGAATGGATAAGTTCCTTAAACTTGAGGCCTTAAGTCCTCTGTAAGGGAGGTAATGTTAGTGCCTGCCTCATAAAGGATTTAATGAGAAGATACACATAAATCACGGAGCACTTTGCCAGAACACAAGGATTCAGTAAATGTTGATTATTTTTATCATTCTGTGTGATGATTGTTTCAGAGTCCATTACTATTTCTAGGTCGTTCATTTTCTTCGTGTTTTCAGTAGTAAGCTCAAACTTTTAAGCTTCCTTTTTATGGAAATCAGAGCAGTCTAAACAGAGTCTAGGCTGCCAGCTCTCTGCTACATCCATAAAGAAATGAGATAATGCTTGGTGTAGATGTGTGTGTCTAAATATGAGAGCCACAATCCTAAGTCTTGCCAGACTGAGGGCAGGTGGACCCCGCTCTTGGCCGGGAGTCAAATCCTATTACCAGACCTTACTTATTTCAGGCCTGATAAAGATACTTCCTCTGGGTGATTTTTTTTCCCCCTTACTTAAAACATAAAGACAAAGGGAGTTGGAAAACTTAAAAAAGAGTACGAAAGAACCTCTCATTTTTATATTCTCCAGAAACCAATTTGATAAATCATTTTTTTTTAAGTTCTAAAGCAGCACTTTTCCTTCAATTTTTCACCACAAAAATAAAACTGGGTTTTCAGTTATAACCCTACAACACAAACCATTACACTGTATAACTCCATTTTTTACTCGGTATAATTTCTTGTTTACTCTTTTCAATACAGGTATTTCCTTATCAGGAGACAAGGGGTAAAAGCCACTGGGGCACATGATACCAGCCTGAGCAGGAGTTAGTTACTAGGTGCTAAGTGTGTGAGAGGTCAGTGGAATCTTTAGGGTACCTCTTCAGGAATTTTCTTGGTACGCTCACTAATAACTTGTAATTACCAGGCTTAGGAATTGCCTCCTATCAAGATGGCTGAATCAAACGTTTAAAAGTTTCAGAAACAGGCTAGTTTGTGCCTCTTCTTTGTGTCGAGCAATTTCTTTAATCTTGCAGAATTTAAATTCGGTTTTGATATTTCCCACTGGAAGTTCTTATTATGGCATTGCTTTAAAATTTGCTTTCAAATAAGAGATTGAAATGGATGATCTATACAATTTTGTTCAGCTGGCAAATTCTACGATCAAAATTTACCTTTGCCTTTTAGAAGTTTTAGGATTTCTCCAGTGTTGTATGGTTTTTACTGGTTGCTCTTTGTCTCCCCAAATCAATAAAGCAACATCAGTAGTTAGTTAATTGTTGAGAATCTGAAATTTTCCTTTTTTAAAAAAATTGTTAATGTTTATTTATTTTTGAGAGAGACAGAGCATGAGCGGGAGAGGGGCAGAGAGAGAGGAAGACGCAGAATCCAAAGCAGGTTCCAGGCTCTGAGCTGTCAGCACAGAGCCCCATGCGGGGCTTGAATTCACGACCTTAAGATCATGACTTGAGCTGAAGTCGGACGCTTAACCAACTGAGCCACCCACGTGCCCTGAAATTTTACTTTAACTCAGTGAAGTCTTAATTATGTCTCTCCACTATGGCCAACATTTAATCCAGTCAAATATTGTTAGGATGGATACCCTTTGTCCCCCCAGGACCATAGCTATTAAAGGTCTCTCAACTTGGAAAATTAAACATGCTCACATATTTTACATTTTTATAGTAAACAAACTAGAACCAATAATCCTAATGGCTTTCTAGCTTCTACATTGCCTATCTCAAGTGCATCACAGTTTTGGCCACCTGCTTTAGAAAGGAATATCAGTGACCTCTTAATTCTGAAATTCAGTGAAACCTTTAGTCTTATTGGATCTACTGTTGATTTGTACTTGACTATGTTTATCATTTAATTTTTTTCTCTGCTTGGCCTTGTGACACTGTGACCTGTTACCCTACCCTGTTACCTTGTTCCCAGCCCCTTCTCACATTCCCTGTCTTTGTGGCTTTTCCCAAAGTGCAGCCATGGGCCTCTTCTCTCGGCAGCTTCCCAAACCGTGTACCCAGGCCTGTTGTTTTAAGTATCACTCTAAATGCTGATACTTCTAATGGCCTTCCAGACTGGGTTTTCAGCCCAGGTATCCTGTGGCTTCTATATCTATGTGTCTGCTTGGACAATTTCTACTTGAATGTTTCTAAGGGCATCTCAAATCTAGTTTGTTCTAAAACTGAATATGCTCTGTTTCCTCTCAAACTTGTTTTTCTCCTTGTTTAGGTTGGCAAGCTTCTGCTGATTACTCCAGATCCATTTCAAGTATATATCCACCCTCAACCCTTTCTTGACACTCACCCCTTGCTGGGGCCCTATTGTAATTTAAGCTACAGCACTTTTCATCCTGTGTGTAAATCAGGTATTCACTGAGGTCAGAAAACACATATGTGTACCTTCTGATAGTAAATGATTGCTGAGGGGCATCTGGCTGACCCAGTAGGTAGAGCATGCGACTCTTGATCTCAGCATTGTAAGTTCAAGCCCCACATTGAGGGGTAGAGATCACTTAAAGATAAAAATCTTTTTTTCAAAAAAGATTGTTGAATATGTCAACAGATGGCAGAAATAGTAAATTATAGATAACTGAGAAATGAAGCAAAATCTTTATTTCACCAGGCAGAAGAGTTTGTAAGTGGTTAGATATTAAAAAGATATTTTTAATAGTTTTATAAAAAGTGAAACCATCAGCTGTGTTGATTAGGTGTAGGCCCGGGGACTTGAGAGGGTAAAAGTGGCTTCTATTTCCTTCCTAGACTCATGGTTCACTTGGTTCTCGGACTTGGTTTGAATGGAGACCCATTCATGGAATTGCAACAGCAAGTGGTTTGTCCAGTGACTTTCCCAGCTATTTCAAAAAGCATCTAAATGCACAGAGCAGAACTCAGCTATCTGCTTGGGAGAATATTTAGGTGCAATTATGTCCTATATACCCTTCCTCCCAGGTATTCTACATTCCCAAATGGGGCTATGTGGGTCAAGATAAGGGAATGATGTGGCTTCTGTTTACTTAAGTAGGAAGTAGTGAAAAATCATGACTTCATTTATAGAGATAACCCCTGCTCCACCTTTCTCTCCCTCCCCGCTACACACAGATAAGATTGTATATCTGGGTGTGCCAGTCATACCCATTTACGATGATCTCTAAGCCCTTAGTATCAAGTTCATTCTTTGGTAATGGTACTGGTAACTTCGTCACATCGCACAGAAGGAACATTAGAAAAAATTAAACAAAAAAATTTTTTGACCTTTATTTATTACTGAGAGACAGAGAGACACAGAGCATGAGCAGGGGAGGGGCCAAGAGTTGGAGAGACCCAGAATCCGAGGCAGGCTCCTGGCTCCGAGCTGTCAGCACAGATCCTGACGCAGCACTCGAACTCACAGACCGCGAGATCATGACCTGAGCTGAAATCGGGACGCTTAACCGACTGAGCCACCCAGGCGCCCCAACATTAGAAAAATTTTATTATTGGAATCCTTATTTTGTTGGGAAGTAGCTTCTAACTAAATGCAGCAGGCATCCAGATACTATGTATAAATCCATGTTAACTTTAAAAATAAGTCTTAGCAGTGAAGACTGATCTATGACTGTCTTACATTTAAGGTTAAGTTCCCTGCACTAGGATGCTGGAGCATTTCAGAATTATGTAACCGTTTCCCTTTTGGCATTCATAAAAACAAGAAGCATGTTTCCAGAGGTCATCCCACATTGAGCAAAAATTTTAAATACATGACTAAAAATTCCATGTGGCTT
The DNA here is from genome assembly GCF_028018385.1 of Neofelis nebulosa. Taxonomy (NCBI): domain Eukaryota; kingdom Metazoa; phylum Chordata; class Mammalia; order Carnivora; family Felidae; genus Neofelis; species Neofelis nebulosa. The sequence continues at coordinate 132,448,353 of NC_080787.1, read as the reverse complement.
TTTTAACACTAGAAACTTCACATAGATTTGTAATTTTGATGTATTTTGTAGTCTTATACTGGTTTGGTAGTCTTTTATCAGGAACAACAAACAAAACATCCTGTTTTTATAATATCCAGCATAAATCCCAGGGGAGTTATTACAGAAATAGCTAAGGTTCTTCCTATATCAGTTAGCAGCCTTTTTATTTCCATTATTTAATGTTTCTCTTCTCTTAGAAGTGTGACTAAAACAAAATCGATTTGTGTCTTCAGGCACTGAAGTCCTGCTAAGTGTTAATTGTCCAGGGTTTTTATAAAGGGCTTGAAGATAACACAAGAAAATGTAGGGCCTGACCCACGCACTAGGGCAAAGGTGACCATTTTAAATTGCAAATATTTGTAAAACTCTTCTTTTCTTCCTTATCATGGTTTCCTCTTTTTGAAACTTACCAGGATTACTTTGAGTGTTTGCTTATGTGAAAATATGTGAAAATTGAATAGAAAAGATATTTTCAAAGGGTTGTGATATGGTTTAAGGATGGTGAAACAGCCAGAATGATGATTCAGAAGCTGAAATTAGCTCTACATTTTGTGCAATCAAGTAAAACTCTGTACCTTGGCCTTCCCCCCACTGGATTAGCAAGGAGCTGGAAGCTGTTCCACCCCCAGCATGCCACTGTGGATGACACGTGGGGCCATGACAAACTGCTGCCTAATCGGGGCATGTGCTGCTGACAGGATAACCCTGAGGTACAGGGTGGATTAGAGTTGAGTGATCTCAACTCGTATTCATTTCCTCTGAAAGGAAAACTCACAAGGTCCTCTCTGTTCTAATGAGCATATATGCAGTGAGGATTCTCATGATGGTGCCCGTCACTCCAGTGGCCATGTTTGCCTTTGATGCTTGCTTCCCTGATGGGGCTCCAGGACATTGATAGCATTTATCCTGGGCTTTAGGAATCTCATTTTAAAACCACGGAAGGGAGAATGATTGGTTGCTTTTTCTTTTACTCTCTCACAGATTTTTTTTCCCTTAGTTGGTTTCCTGTAGGTTTTGGTGCAGAAAGCTCTACCACAAAGTGAGGAGGATAGAAGATGATCCTTGAATTCACTCCGTTTCTGTTGAGCAAGTGGTAAACTTTTCCACATACAGCCTCTCAGGTCCAAGAGCTGAGTCATGTTTGTGACTGGGAGTTTGATGCTTCTCACCTTCAGTTCTTGTTGCCCAAAATGAGGCGATAATGCTTTGTCCTGTCAAATAAACAAAACTGTCAGGTTATCATTAACATGGGTCGCCACTCTAATTAAACAGAACTGATGGGAACTATCTGGGAGGATCTTAGCAATGGAGCAGTGATGTTTGCATTTAAATGATCTTAATTACCCCTTAGACTTCATGCCCTAATAAGATGAACGGGAGAATGTCACATCTCACTTAGCTGTATTGTTTTAGACAGTGGCTGCAGGCTGAAAAGGACCAGAGTGCATTAACTTGCACTGTGGTGTCTGCTTTTGGAGACAGAAGGTTTGGGAATGTATTTTCTTTCCCTTTCTTTTTCTTTCTTTCTTTCTTTCTTTCTTTCTTTCTTTCTTTCTTTCTTTCTTTCTTTCTTTCTTTCTTTCAAGGAAATTAAATCACAGCCCTGACAGGAGAGGGTGAAATCTCTGAGCAGACCTCCCCAGTGCTTGGAATTTACAGACTTCTACCACGTCCCAGTTTGCTATTGTCCTAAGGCAACAAACTCCCCTGCTGCTCTTTGCGTCTTTGGCTGCTGGCCAGCCTCCCAGGGCCTCCAGCTTTGATGTGAGGAGCAGACTGTCCTCAGGCCAGGCTGTTGTTGCCCTGGCCTGGGCTTTACTCACCCAGAATGCCAGGAGGGATGTCCCGTCTCACAGTATACACTTCAACAGCTCTCGTCATCGTCACCGTCACAGTCACCGTCACTCCCAGGGCAGAGGGAGCCTGCCTTTGTGTCATCCACAAGTGGCTGCCTCCAGCTGCTCAGCTTTGCTTTGCTGGCTTTGGTGCTCCTGGTTGGTGGTGGGGGTGGAGGACTCTCGGCCTGGGGAAGGCACCGGCTCTGCCAGGTCGGCTGTCAGACTGCAGGGCCTCCTTGGCAGGGCTCAGGGGAACCGACCAGGCAAGTTGAACAGCTTCCTCTCGGGACGTTGCATCGACCTTCATTTGATCTAGGCCTGGCAGCCTGGTTAGTGAGGACGTAAATTCTGGCTGAGGAAGTCTTTCTTAACTGAACCTGTTTCCCACCATGGTTCCAGGCTTGCAGTTAGAGGTCTTTGCTGTTGTAAATTTAACTCCTGTGACTTCTGGTAGTATCTGTTGCTAATTCTAAAAACAGGTGTACCCATAAACACAGAAGACTATAATGATACATACCAAAGAAGTAAAAATGGCATTATGCCTTAACACTAATGAAAAGGGTAGATCCAGATGGGAGAGAAAGAAAGAGAGAGAGAGAGAGAGAGAGAGAGAGAAGGAATTTATCATTGATGAACTGTCTTCTGAAGGGCCAATTCAATTCAAATAGAAACTGCCTCAGAAAACTGAAAGCACACCATATCTTGTTCTGGTCTAGGTGCACTGTATCTTTATAGGGTTGGTAACAGCATTTCCCACAGAAGGGGTTTCTTGCTTCTATTCTAGTAAAACCCATTCCCCAAATACGTCTCTTTCCCAACCGTTATTTATTTATTTTTTCTTTATATGAAGTTTTACAAAGTCACAAGGTTGGTGGGTTTGTTGTTTTCCCTAATGAGAACACATTACATTTTTGGCAGTCAAGTATGAAAACGATTATTAGCTCTTTTTTGCAGGAGTTGGGGAATGCAGCCTGCATGATGCCATGACCTAGTTAGGGGAGGACACCTGAAAACGTTCAGAGTAGAAAGAGGAAGACATTTGTAGAAGACAAACTTCACGGTCTTTTTAGGGCATGAGTGTTGGCATTCTGTTTAGTGTTTTGCAAGCCATTCATGAGTAATGATTTAGTGTGCTCGTAGTAATATCTTTTTCTGGTTGGTAAAGAGTGCTTGTATGTGTGTGTGTATCAGAGTGGGCATTTGGTAAGTCCATTGGTTCATCCTGATACTAGAGCCTTATTTAGCACAGCTATAGTGATGCATTTAACGTCACTTTAACTTTCAAGTCTAGATACTTTGAAATTGCAGACTTTTGCCATAATCCATTCCTAAATTACATCTTCCAGCAAACACAGGGAGGTTTCGTAGGCAGGAACCGGTAAGGGAGAGGGGTGCTGGTAAACCAGAGTTATGGCATTTCACATTAATAGGAAATGCAATATTTGCCAGTATTCCATATGTCATTTCTCACTGCTTACAATAAAGTGACGTTGGTAGTTCCAAAGATGGAACTGGAGGTCAGTAAGATTGTTGACCTGTTCTGGGAATGCTAGAATGTACCGTTTCTCCTTCAAACACTTCCCTTCCCTCCTGCAGGTTATAGGTACCACCTCTCCCTGTAATTTCCTTTTCAGTAAATAAAGTTTAGAGATTGAGTTTTCAAGTTTATAGTGACCTTTGCAATCTTCTGGTTTCTTTCTTTCTTTCTTTCTTTCTTTCTTTCTTTCTTTCTTTCTTTCTTTCTTTCTTTTCTGTTAAATCCACTGGACAATATATCGAACATATTGTAGGTTGACAGGAAAAAAACTTTCTAAGGAGATTTAAAAACCAACTAAGGTATAATTCATTAATAATTTCATTCTGTTTCTGGATGTGTTTTCTTTCCCATTGTCAGCCAGTGTGGGAGGAAAGGGAAGAATAATGCCGGAGCTGAGGGTGTGTGTGGGTATGTGTCATCTAAAAGTATTTTATAGAAAAAAAAAGTGTTTATTTTTATAATAAAAGTAAAATTCAGTGCTCCAAATCACAGAAGTCTCTTAATTCTATTGTAGTGAAAAGTTATATTCCAGTGCTTTTAAAATTGTTAATCATTAGAGACATATGTTAATCAAAAGCATACATATCATATGCATACATATGCATAAATATATATATATAAAAATGGTAATTTTGTGCTACCAGGCTTAAGCCTAAAATGTCATTAATAATACTGTTGCTGTTGCCAGTGGAGAAAATTTGCATAAGATTAAGGCACATGTACCCATTTCTTTATTCCCTGGAATAGCATTATAATTCCCAAACTTACAAAAAAAATTTTTTTTTTGAGAGAGAGAGAGAGAGAGAGAGAGAGAGAGTGCGAGTGGGGGAGGGGGCAGAGGGAGAGAAAGAGAGACAGAATCTTAAGCAGGCTTCACACTCAGCATGGAACCAGGTGCAAGGCTCGATCCCATGACCCTGATGCAATGACCTGAGCCGAAATTAAAGGTTGGACACTCAACCCACTGAGCCACCCAGGCGCCCCCAAACTTACAAATTTTAAACAAAGTCAGAAGTTCCCTTCACCTAGTTAGAAGTGAATTCAGGTTAAAATTTCAAATGATAATATCTGCATCTACAAAGCAGTTTTCTCTTTTTGGAACTCTCAGTGTCCCTTCCAACATTGCCTCTTCTGGTCCCCTGCTCTCTCCCTGTCACCACCACCCTGAACCTGGGGCTTGATCAAGTCCAGCCTGATCTGGGAAGCCATTTGCCACTCTTCTAAACCCTACAGAACTCTTCCTGTTCTCAACTTCTGTTATACTTGGAATCATTACCACACATTTTGACATTCAGCACTTAATTTTTTAAAATAATTTTTAATTGTTGACTCAGGGCTTTGTTATTGTGTACTTTGTTATTTCTTAAACAGCTAGAACAATGGTAGATACCTTGCAAATGTGCTTTTATTTTTTTTAAGTTTTAATTTTTTTAAAGTTTATTTATTTATTTTGAGAGAGAGAGAGAGCATGCAAGCAAGCAGGGAGAGGGGCAGAAAGAGAGGGGGAGAGAGAATCTCAGGTAGGCTCTATGCTATCAGTGTGGAGCCTGATGTTGGGCTCGATCCCACGAACCCTAAGATCATGACCTGAGCTGAAACCAGGAGTTGGTCTCTTTACCGACTGAGCCACCCAGGCACCCCACCTTGTAAATGTTCTTAATTGATTGTTGTTTCTCTTGTGTGGCTGGTGGTAAACGGTTATTACAGACTAGAACCGCTCTTCTGAAAATGTGCACCTCAGACCAGCACATGAGCATCACCAGAGAACTCCCAAAAGTTGGACCCCATCCAGACCAATAGAATCAGAATTCACATTTTAACAAACTTCTCTGGTGACTCATAAGCATGTTAAAATTTTAAAAGCATTGTCGAGGGGCGCCTGGGTGGCTGAGTGGGTTAAGCATCTGACTTTGGCTCAGGTCATGATCTCAGGGTTTGTGGGTTCGAGCCCCACATCAGCTCTGTGTTGACAGCTTAGAGGCCTGGAGCCTGCTTTGGATTCTGTGTCTCCCTCTATCTCTGCCCCTCCCCTGCTTTCATTGTCTCTCTCTCTCCCTCTCTCTCTCTCTCTCTTTCAAAACTAAATAATAAAACATTTAAAAAAAAAAACATTGTAGAGGAAGGTTTCTCTTCCTCGGAGGGGTAGAGACCCCAGGAACCTTCAACTCTCCCTTTTGTCAGTGTTGTATTGTGGTCATTTAGTATCTGGCTGTATTAGGGTGAAACTGCCTGTCTTACAATAACAATGAGGTTGGAAATTTATTCCTTACATAGAAACTGCAACCTTTAAAAGTGACCAGAGTATTAAGACTGTATTTATATTCTGATTCAAGACAACTTTAGATCTAAATCATTAAAATCCCTTTACCTGGCTTCTTTCAAAATTCTCCTACTGAAGAGCAAAAAGTATATGATTTCCTTTTCCTTTTCCTTAGTTTTCCCTTTTTTTTTTTCTTTTTACACTTGAAGTGCTTACACCCACTCAGCTTGCTATTTTGAACTCTGGGAAAGAAAATTTGTGGGCATCTTGCAGTCTTTCAGGAAACAAGGCTTAGATTAAATATTTGCCACATTTTCTATGTGTTTCTTTCTTCAGGAAATTGGAGGAGCACATCACTCATGCTTTCAGCCAACCTGACACATAGTATGACGTTCACAGTGTGGATGGAAAATAGCTTCTGTCCTTATTTGCCTACCTTCGCACAGATATTCCTGGTGTTTCCCCTCCCATTCTTCTATTTGTCTTTCCTTCCTTTTCACTATGGTGTCTAGAATTCTTCAGGTACTCATACATTTTATAAAATACAAGATTCCTTGAGAGTCCCCAGGTTTGGTATATCAAGGAAGAGGAATAACACTTGGACATCATTAAACGTTTGACAATATGTAGAGTATTCTTAGTCAAATTTGAGTTTAAAAGATTAATATAATTTAAGTTAGGTGCAGTTCATTGTTGGTTTTGCTTTACCTTTGAACCTAGTTCACAGCAGAAATGAGAGACATTGGGATCCGAGATAGAGGAACATACTAGGTATCTCAGCCCTTCAGCTATGTTTTAAATGAATTCAGGGCTGCGTCTTGTGGATATACCAAGAAAATAATATGATTGGAATATGATTGGGGTGGTTGTGTCGTTTATACACAGTGTAATCTCATCTTTGTTGAGGCAATTAAGATGTTTTATTTAAGCTAGAACTTACAACACTTTTCTGTTTAATCAGCGTTTGCCTACTTGTAAAGAATATTATTCAGAGGATCTGGTGACACAATTCAGTTGCTGGACTTGAGGAATTCAGTGTTTCCAAGCAAGTGAAATGGAAATGAGGAAAGACACAGAACCAAGAGTCTTTCAGAATGCAAATGATTATTGAATGTGAAAAATGTAATAAACATAGAAATGCACCATAATACACTGTTTTTGACATGGCAGAACAAAATATTGAAAGGATGCCTCTATATATGATTCAACACAATTCTATTCAAACTTTTAATGGGATTTTTTTGGGTATGGCTGAATGTGGAGGGCAAATATTACACTTAATCAAATAATATAATCAGGGAAAAAAGGGTAAGAGTTTTGCAGGTATATGTGTGCACTTAAGGAAATATCAAGGAGCATTTGAAAAAAAGAGAGCAAAACTAGAAATCTTGCCCTACTGTAGATTCAAATAGACTGTAAAACAACAACGGTAATTAAAACCGCCCAACACATTAACAGCAAGTTCATAAGGTAATGTCACTCACATTATATGTACTCAGTCTGAACAAAGGTTCCAATTTAAATATGTAAATCAGTGTAACAAAATGGGAAGCCCATCATGGATCCATTATGAGACAATACAGAGTTAAAATATAACATAGCAAGCTTAGTAAATAGTACTGTGGATAACTTGGAGTTTGTCAAAAATATTTGAGTATGTACTTCCTGCTGTGGATCCAAATACATGCCAGATATATTAAACGGTTAAAGATCTAAAAATAAATAAACTTACGGAACAGTTTGTAGAAAAGTTAATATATGCATCATGTTAAAGGGTCATTTAAATTCACAGGAAAAAATAGGACCAAAAAGTAGTCAAATTATATGAATAGAGGTAATTTTTACATTAAAAATGAGAGACAATGAAATTGTTTTTACATGAGAGAATGATTACAGTCATCATTAACATAAAAAGGCAACCCGAAAGTACCATTTTACATTAAATAAACCACCAAAGAATTTAGTCATATAAAAACATGAGGTTTGGTGGAAATGCAATGTTCAGATATCGTTGGTAGTTTCGTAGGTGATTTCAGTCTCTTGGAATCAACATGGCTATAAATGTGAAGTCCATAAAAATACTCATACTCTTTGATTTGATAATATTATTTCTGTTACTATCTTAAGGATGAGTAGTATCTCTAGTGTTAAAAATAAACAAGAACATCTTTAATGTTCTTGCATATAGGAATGGTTAAGGAAATGACTAAGTGTGCTGACTATGAAATATTATGTGGCTACTAAAAATGAAAACTATATGAATTACATGAAAATGTAGAACATGTGTATCAAATAATAAATGAAAAAAAGTTAGAATGCATTGTTGTTATATGTGTGTTATGAGAACATCTATGTGAAAATATGCTTATAGGGACAAATAAATACTAGATTAAAATTTTTAAAAATGAAAATAATTATGTTTGGGTGATGGGATTAAGAGGGTTGTAGTTTTGTTTTTTTTTCTTTTTTTTTTTTTTGGTTATAAATGTCTTCAATGTCATTATGTATTTCTAAAGAAAAATAATATAAATGACTAAGTAGGGCAGCTGTACTAACTCTGGCTGTTAGGGCACTGCTTCCCAAATGTTATTTTGAAACTCTGCCAAAATATGCCAAGAGGTTTTGGGTCTCTAACAGTTCAGTTATTCTGTTTCTTTATTCTCCGTGGCCAGGTTTTTACTAGATTTACAAAGAAGCACGTTACTTCTAACCGTGATGCAGAGGGTGGTGTGGAGCCGGTGGTATTTGCTGACCTGTTCCCACTCACTTTGCACTCGTGGCCTTCTGCATTTCCTTCTCATCCTAAACTGGGAAGCATCTTTAGTATCATTGGTGCTCAGAGAAGCTCAATGATGTAAAGGGAAAATAGTGGAATAGTAGTCAGGAAGTCTGCCTTCTAGTTGCATGACCTTGGGCAAATGACTGTGACCTTCTGAGTCTCAGTCTCATCATCAATAGAAGGAGGGTGTTTGATGACCTCCTCTGGACCTGGATTAAGGATATGTCCAGAGGTATAAAGACATCAAAGTTCCCAACCTTATTCCAGGGTGCCAAGTGCTACTCAACGACACGTTTACTATGTCCATTGTTGCAGCAGCATGGATGGTGAAAGCGCTCTCACGGAGTGGTCTGGTCAACTCAGAGAGCATGATTCCTCTATACTACGTGGGGTAAATCATTAAGCTAGAGAAAGTCACTTCGGTTCAGCATTGTGGCTACATCTGATTTAGTATATATAAATGTAGGCCAATCGGTAACAAGCATGATCAACTATTAGCTAATGACAAATTATTCGATTGTTTAGACTACATAACTGACTGTACCACACAGTTTCAGATGCATTTAGATTTTCTGATGAAGCCAAAATACCGCAGACTGAGGTGTTTTGTTTTGTTTTTTCCTTTTTCCTCCTGTGTTGAGGCAGGCAATAAAAACAAATTGAAGGTAAGAAGGTTTAGATTCAACTGCTTTCATCAGGTTATAAAATTATTTTAGGCTCTGCACTACTGTGTGGTATAGAAATTGTAGGGAACTTATTGTGGTATCTTAGGTGTCATTGCTCATTTCTAACGAAGTGAACATTTCTAAAGAATGTTGTATTGTGGTTTGTACACATGAGGCTCACCTGTTATGCAGGCAACAGATCTGTATCTTCTGTGCTAATTAGGAACAGTCATTCATCTGAATCATCCATACAGATGACTAATATATTTTGTACTTAACTGCTTGTGAGGTTTGATATGAGGTACCATACATTAGTAATATCAACACTGAAATATTCCTAAGTAATTTGAAATCATAGACCACTCCAATAAGCATAGTCAGATTAAAACGACAACATACTTGCTGTACTATAGATGTAAGACCTTTTGAGATACTGGCTTAATGACTGGCCACGCTCAAGTCATTTAAGTCCCTTTATGGGGCAAGAACTACATGTTAAGAGAACAGTACGCTAAGAAATAAGCAAGCACAGAAAGGTGATGGTAGATCTAAACTTTGGTACAGGTCAATTTCACTTATGTTGACAAATCAGCGAGAAAAGGATTCCTAAGAATCTTCAAGTCATTTTGCATCGTGAGGGGAAGCGCCCTCACGCTTTCTTGGAAAATGACTAACATAAGGCTATAAGTTGCTAAACAGTGTACTAGCCCAAAGCCATCATGGCAAGAATTCAGAGGTGACACTATAAAGCCATCTTCTGAACATTATTTGAAACAGCCTTGGCAACTTCCATAAAGGCCTAGAAAAGTACAAAAATATTTTCACAGCTCTAGATATTCAAGTGTGAGAAATGTGTGTGTTGTACCATTTGCAGCTCCTTTAGGTGCTTATATTTGTTGATCCAGGATAATTTAAAATAACCAAACCGTTTGACTTTTATCTTGTCATATTTATGGCAAGAACCCTAGCATAATAATCAAGACTGTTTGTCTCTGTGAATGAAGAAGTCTTTTGAGATCATATCCATCTCAATTTTGTAGATAATTATTTCTTGAACAGCAGTAAGTCTAGAATCTAGACATTGGATTGTCTTGGAAGTGAAAATGTATTTCCAGTGATTGCTGTGGATTTCTACTTAGTATGTATAATTATTGCTATTTGTCTTCTCCACTGTTAGGAATGTTTTTGGTTTGTTCTGGGTTAGGTTTATTTTTGAGCATCTACCTTCTAATAGTGGATAGCAAATCTGTATCAACCTTTATTAAATACTGAGATGAGCTCAATTAATTTCACTAATAGGTGTGGTGGGATTAGTGGAGTGGCAATATGTAGCTAATTCCACATTGCATAATAAAAAATCATGTGCTTATGGCTTTGGAATAGGTTTTTGAATTTTCACGTGGATATGGTTGGATTTGATGTTCTGGGACTTTAAAACATACTAAATCTATCTTGGGGAGACTTGATTCGGGAGTAGCTGGACGCTGTCCAATTTTGTAATCTCACTCTTCTGCTCAGCCTTCCAGCATCCCATTTATTTTAGGCTCTCATCAGTTGAGATATAGCTTGCTTTCTCTCAAACTTACTCTTGGAACTGAAATACTAGTTTAATATTCGGGCTTCAGAAAAGGTGTGTCTGCCGGTAAAGAAAATGGAATTAAATGATATTATTTATAAACCATAAGCTGTTTATGGGTCTTTAGGAGAATAAACACTCTCTGTGGGAGACGAGGTATAACCTTCGAAGAATGATTTGGAAATTCATGCATGCCAGTGCATTCTCTCCAAATGATCTATCTAGGTATTAGTTTATATTCCTCAATAAAGATTATGTGTAACTAGAGTTTAACTGTTTTAAGGAATAGCAGCCTACGCATTTTAATTGCATCAGTAAATTAATAAGAATCAATGAGCCAAATCCCAAAGCAATCGGTTGCCATCTAATTTTACATATCCTAACTTGCATTATATAGTCATTGTTTCTGTGTGTCAATCAGCACTGACAATAAAGTCTCTGCTCTCACATTTATTGTGTTATTTTATTGTTTTCTCTATGCTTGCATATTCATTTTATCCAAAACTGGTAAATTTCAGTTGGCAGATGCTTTTGTTGTTTTATACTTTTAAGCAGTACAGTAACTTGGGAGAGGATTTAACAGTAATCTTGATCTGATTTCTGTGTTGTTAATGTATTGATCCTATGCTACTCTGGCTTAAACGTTATTTGTTTTTCTTTTTGTTTTCCTTTCCTCATTAGGTGGAGTCTTTGAATTTTTAAAAAGACAATGGTAATCAGATTGACTTGAAAAATTAAGTGAATTGACTTGGTTGGAACACTCTTTTACCGATTCAGTAACATTCAGCTGCTGGGTAAGTGGAGTCAAGTTCTTTTTATATGGTTTGATTTCAGAATTTCTGAAAAGATCTTTCAAGCAAAATATTAAGCTTTATGTGAAACTTAGGCAGTAATGATTTGAGGCCCTTACTACCCGTGAAAGATGTCTGGGATGCTATCTAAATGAACATGTTTGCAAGTTTTTACAATATTTCTGGAAATATCCCAGTTAGAAAGATGAGAAGATTAGAAAATGTGGTCATTGATAGCTGGGAACATATCCTTTTATTTACTATTTTTTTCTTATTTTTGTTTTGTTTTTAAAGTTTGCTTATTTATTTTGAGAGAGAGAGAGAAGGGGAGGGCAGTGAGAGAGAGGGAGAGAGGGAATCCCAGGCAGGCTCTGTGCTGACACAGAGCCCAATCTCATGAACTGTGAGATCATGACCTTAGGCAAAACCAAGAGTCGGACACTTAACTGACTGAGCCACCCGGGCACCCCCATTTACTCTTTTAATAATTATTTGCTTATTAAGAATCTTGGGGTCATATAAGAATATCGGATTTTACCGTTAGTGAGGTATTTATGTATAATTTTATTATATTGCCTCAGATTCTAATCTAAAGCCTGCTGAACATTTTGAGTAAATTAGCATCTCTCCTTATGTTAAGCCGTTCTCATTTTACAGAAAGTTTGATTTCTGTGATAAGAATAGAAACCTTAAAGTCTTACTCAAATCAACGTCCTCATCGCACTGTGAATCTGTGGAAAACTCTTGAGGTGGAGAAGTCCTCACCAAGAGGAGTTTAGGCTCTTAGCAAATTACTGGTGTTGCCAAGACAGAATTTAGTGGGAACAGGACTTTGGCTACTGCTAAAATGTCAGCATAGTAAAACCTGCTCTGTCAAACAGATTTTTGGCATCAGAAGTCTAAATGATACTGATTTTAAGGTTCGGCTATTTTATTTTATTTTATTTTTTTAATCCAGGCAAACTCATGTTTTAATTAACCCTTTGCACAGTAACAGAACATTTGGAAAAATATTTGTATTTCTAGTCCAGGTCATGAGATTTGAGGTTCTGATATTTTAAATTTTATGCTAAACTGTGTGGCTTGTTATTAATTTTCCTCTGAATAAATGGAGGCTATGTAAAAACCTGAGGGATGATAATGAATAAGAGAGAAGAGCATCTAGCCATTTGGGGAGCAGTGTTCAAAACCAAACTAACAGTGTCTGCTTCACCTATGGGCATCTTAAGACATGCTGAGGTCACGTGGTTTTTCAGGGATACTGCTGCATAATTTATATGATGCCAACAACTGCTTTAGGGTTGTCTAAAATAATCTCCCATGAGACAACTGCCCTGGAGCTTGATTTGTTTAGTGTGGCTTTTGCGTATTCAACGAGTATGGAAATACCAAGCGCAGAAACCTTGGGACATCTTTCAATTTTGCCTGTAAGGCTCATGACCCAAGATTCATTTGTGACCAATAATTTCCATCGTTATGGGCACGTGAGATGCTACTCAGAAAAAATATTTTGGATAATTAAAGGGATGTAAGGCAGTTAGATGAAAAACTCATTAGGAAGAGAAGTGTTAAAAAAATTTCAAGAGCCAAACCTTAATTCTTCAACAGCTGTGATAGATGTTACAAAATGAAAGCTAATATTGTGCACCACTAACCTAAATGTTTTTGTCTGCCACATTTAATTTTCTATGTACTCACAAGGTTGGCCTTTACAGTTATTCCCAAAGTACCCCATGGCGTTACAGTTAAATTTCAGTTGGTGGGACCTAACCTAAGAGATGTTTGGGAGACTGTACCGATTATGTTCCATACGTGCTACCTGAGAATGGACGTGGTGTGGACATTGAATATAGTTGGCCTTCTCCTTATTTATTACACTGTGAGTTCTGGGAGCCTTTGCTTAAAAGTCAGCTCATTGGAATCACTCTGTTTTAAAATAATTTTTTTTTTAGTTAAGTAAATTTATAAGATTATGTGAGGATTAAACTCCTGGCAGGTGGTAGGGGCTCAATAACTAGTAGTGATTATGATCATGATTAGTAGTGGTAATGGTAGTTATAATCATTATTTAAACATAATACGTAACGTCTTATTAACCATGTGACTGATTCTTTAGGCTGTCATTGAGGACAAAACGCATAGAGATAAGTACATTTTCTCAAACCAAATACTTCCTTTGGTAAGGAAACACTTCATATGAAATTGGTGTGTTTCTTTTAAGATGTCCGTGTTGTATATAATCAGCAATCTGTCCATGACTTTATCTGTGAACCTGGCCTTGTCCATGAGCCCAAGTGAGGATATATAATGATACATATAAATGATACATCTAAAAAATTTGCTACCCCAAATTGGCAGTAGATAGAAAACCGTTACTAAGACAAGAAAGGGAAACCCTCACCATTAGAGTGACCATTCTTTCATGACACTTTTTGTAAAATATGGTAAAAACAGATGGCTTTATCTTTTAATCAATAATACTGCTCTTCATTCATTGCCAGTTTCTTTTGCGAAGCCAGTTCTTTCGACCGGTCTTGAAATTATTCATTTTAAAAGTAATATTAGCTGACCTATGGTCCTTTAACAATATGCTCAGATTGATATTTTTTCATTGCATTAGATGTAATTATTTAAGAACTATGTAAGTGACATGTCTTCTTTAAGCTGAGGAAAGGTAAGAAGGAAGGTGAAAATTATTAATATGTTCCATGAGTTGGGCTCTGTGCTATAGGTGCTTAATCTTTTTAAAGTGAAAATGAAGAATACCATAATCACTTGAGGAAATTGCATTTCAGAGCAGTAATTACTTAGCTGAGAGTTACATAGTTATTATAGTTAGTAATTTTGGGAGTCGGAAGTTGTTGAAATCCAAATTTAATTTACAAATAATAAAATAAATAAGTCAGTCAGAGAAGGACGGATATTGTGTTTTCACTCATATGTGGATCTTGAGAAACTAAACAGAAGACCATGGGGGATGGGGAGGGGGGATATAGATAGAAACAGAGAGGGAGGGAGGCAAACCACAAGAGATTCTTAAATACAGAGAACAAACTGAAGGGGGGTGGGGGAAAGGGAAAATGGGTGATGGGCATTGAGGAAGGCGCTTGTTGGGATGAGCACTGGGTGTTGTATGTAAGCTAATTTGACAATAAATGATATTAAAAAATAAAAGTAAAAATAAATAAATTTAAAAAATATATATGTCATTACTTACACAAATATGGAAAATACAAGTGAGGAAAACTTTTAATCCATTCTCTCTGGACTCATTTTAGCAGATTTTATAAAGATCTGATGAAGTTGCACATTAGATCTACTCTGTGCTCTCTATGGGTTTGGTATAATTTTTCCTGCTGTCACGTAGAATTCAGAGTGGACCCTTGAGCTTCAGTGTGTTGTGGCCTTCAAAATGTTTCCTTTTAGGTAGGGTCATTTTTATAGCTTTTCAGATGCATACAACTCTTCTGTTTGGGTCCTTTATGTTTTAAGGTAACTGAAGAAGGTATCGGTACTTATGAATGAGTATTACCAAAATGATATGAAGCCTATACTCAGTCCCTGCTCACCATGACTGCTGTTTCTTTTGCCGTTATAGCCTGTGTGAATGGAGTCCGTTACTGTTAGCTTCTTGGACTACATGGTTTTTCATTTTTCCAAAATTATTTTCTTCCACTGTTTACACAGCCTGATGCTGCCTGCTTTTTTTTTTTTTAAGTTAATTTATTTATTTATTTTGAGAAGGAGAGAGACAGTGCACATGGGGGAGTTGCAGAGAGAGAGGGAGACAGAGAATCCCAAGGTGACTCCGCACAGTCAGCACCGAGCCCGAAGCGGGGCTTGAACTCACAAACCCAGAGATCATGACCTGATCCGAACCAAGAGTCTGACACTTAACCGACTGAGCTACCCAGGTGCCCCTTTCCTGCCTTGTTTTTCAGGCATCTCACTTGGCTCTACCTTCACTCATTCCCACATTCAGTACCTTACCCCTTCATTTATTCGTCGTTCAATCAACAAGCATTAATTAAGTCAGTAGTATGAACAAAGCACATTTTTTTCCCCATTGAACATTTTTTAAGCATCCAAAAACTGAGGGTTGCTTCTATATCATTTCATAGTATTCCCTCCTGCCTATCCGTCTTCTTGTCTCCTTACTTTAGATCACAGTGAAGGATGTTTATAGGTGGTAAATCTCTCATCTTTTACTTTCCACACAAAAACCTACACAATAGTATTTAGTAATTAATTAGTTTCCTTGTTTCTCTCATGATGTGAATTACCATTTGTGTAATACTGTACAGTTTACAAATGGCTTCCATGGTACATTATCTCGCTTTAGACAATAACTGTTATGTAGCTATTACTCACATTTTATTCTGTGTCTGAGGAAACGGAGGCTCAGGGAGTTACAACTAAGTGATTTGCTCAAAGTCACAGCACTAGTGAGCCATATGACCAGACTTTAACCCTAGGTCCTGCAACTTTAGATAGCATGTCACTTGCTGCCTGGTCACCGGTTTAGTTGACTACCAGTGTTCAAATATTGGAGCTTTGCTGATACAGTCACTATGTTTTGTTCAGTATGAATCAAATACAGAAATAGAAGCTACATTGAAGTTTTAGCGAAGAATCAGGTCTCGTAGAAAATCTTGGAGGCAGTGTACCTTTCCTTTCTTTGATCATACTAACTGTTAAATTCACCCAGTGACTCCCCTGCCCTAAGAATCTCACAAACTCCAAGCAACATCCTTAGACCTCAAGAATGGCCCTTGGAATTCTGATTCTCTTGGATAGTTTACATAAAAATTTGCTAATTGGATATTGAACAAAACCACTCACTGAGAGATCTTTAGTTTTGAACCTGATATCACATTGACTTCTCATCCATGAATTGTCCAAAGACAAATTGACTTTGTGCTTTCTGCCTCATCTCTTACTTGCATTATTGGTTATTGGTTAATTACGCTTTACTGATATCAGAATCTGGCCAATTCTTTTATTTTAGTCTTATTTATTTAGTATATGAGCATTATTCATCTTCATGTTTTACTTCATTTCCCTCTCAATCCCCTTAATATTTTATACTTCTCTCATGTCACTTTTTGTATGTATTTTTGTGCTTTACATTAAAGTGATTTCTGTGAAGTTTTTTTCTCTCACACACCGTGCTATCAGCTGCTTGAAGGCAAAGGCTGTGTCTTTATTTTGTTGGTTTCCTGTTCAGCCTTGAAAATGGTGATTGAAAAAAACAGTAGATATTCAATAAATATTTGTTTAATTTAATAAAAATATTCGGCTGTGGGTTTTCTTTTCAAATTCCTTTTGGGGACTGCAAATTTATAACTGGCTTTAGTCATATCAGTGAGATGAATCAGCAAGTCTGATACTTATTAACTATCCAGAGCAGAGCCATAAGAATAAATTTATGTGTATTTTAGTGATCTTTCTGAATACAAAAAAAAAATCTTCTCTATGTTAATGGCAACACTCTCTCCCACAAATAAAATAAAACAAAAACCCCTTTATTCCCTTGACAAGGATATTTTATTGTATTTGTCTTGACCATGGGAATAAAAACAACTGATCTCTGAAAAAATCTAATGAGATAACATAAAACATGGCTTCTAAACTAGAGGCTTCCTGGGAGATACAGGTGTAAACATAGTGTGAATGTGGGGCACCATTGCTGTGGTGGTGGGAAGGCCCTGAACAGGTTTGAGTGGAAGAGAGACACAATCAGAGTTGTTGCACATGAGGAAGATGAATCCAGCTAGCTTGTGCTGGATGGTGTGGTGGGTAGAGATGGGGGGTGGGGTGCATAGCAGTAAGAGTCTCTGAAAGCATTGAAGCCACTTAGGAGGTACTTACATTAATTCATACAAGAGCTATCACCTCATGTTGTGCCCTTTATGTCTCCTCCCTCATACCACAGATGAAAGTACTTTGAGAAAACTTTAGTGAACACTTGAGCCTAGGTTCAGGGGGTTCTTTCCGACTTCTCCAATCTCTTCCTTGGTTTCTGACTTCTCGGGTATGATTATGGTGCCCTTGTGCCTACTTGCAGCTTAAATTGTTTTTCCTAAGACCCTCCTCACTTCCACAGGTCACTGCCTCTGGTAATTATCCCTGGATTACATACCGGAGGACACCATGCTTAGACCTGTCCTTTGGAAATTTGCCAGTTGGACCCAGAGTACCTTCTGATCAGATCTTTTGCATTGGGATTTCAGGCAGGTGCGCACGGTCTGCCCTGGAGTGGTAGGAATAAGGATTGACAGGACACAGATAATATAAGCCAGAGTATGCTGGAAGCCAACGTAGGACTGCCTGCCTGATTGGGTATAGGAGGTGTGTGTGTGTATGTGTGTGTGCGCGTGTGTGTGCGCGCACTACTCCCCTACTACTCTGGGAGTAGGGGAACAGGAGGAAGTTGTCAATGATGGCACTAGGCTTTGAGCCTGGGAGTTCAAATATTACTCTTAATAGGAAAAGAGAAGTAAAGAGAAACTGGTTTCCGTAACAGGGTGATGAACTTGAATGTATACTAGTTGGGTTTGAGATAAATGTAGATAAAAAGCATATGTTTCTTACTACTTGACTTTTCTTTTTTCCATGAGGGTTGAGAGTTGGAAACAGGAATTCATTGGAGGACTTGAGACTTCTTCCTCTTTCTGCTGTCCTTCTGGCTCCTTAAATATTTTCCAAGAGGTTAGGATGGTTTTAGGTTTCTCCACCTTACCCCTGCCACAGTTCCCCCCAGATTCTCCTCCTCAGGAACATGTCTACTCGTCAGAGTACTCACAGCAGCCAGAAGTGTGCCTTTTGGTCTCCAAAAATAAAAACGGGGGGAAATAGCTATCTTTTCCTTTTGAGGAGCATAATCATTGTCATCTCACGACTTGCTGAAATAGCACAGCAAAGGAACATTTTTTGGCAGGCTGGGAAATCTAGGGAATACACAAACACATTCACTTCTGTTTTGCTATGATGTATTCATTTGAAGCAGTCTACTTCAGGGGAGCAGGGGGATTTTTCCTTGAGCATAAAAATAAAAAATGTATTAGCTATTTGAACCTAAAGTTGTTCTCCCAGTTGGTGGTATTACTAACAACAGAATCTGTAGGTTCTTAAATTTGATGGTGGCAGTGAGTTGGGTAGTTCCAGGGTAATCCACCCCCATTCCCATACACTGAGGAGTTTTTTGAATTTCAGAAGAGATACTCTTGATTAAATCAGTTTAAGAGCATAGAATGATCCTGTAATTATCATTTGTCATTACCTTGTGTACTAATGATTAAAGCAAACATTTAATAACTATAGGGCAGTAAATATATTTTAGATCTTGAG
This sequence comes from Neofelis nebulosa, assembly GCF_028018385.1. Taxonomy (NCBI): domain Eukaryota; kingdom Metazoa; phylum Chordata; class Mammalia; order Carnivora; family Felidae; genus Neofelis; species Neofelis nebulosa. Next base: position 132,429,536 of record NC_080787.1, on the reverse strand, counting down.
CCATAAAAAGATTTCCATTAACAGAATGTTTTGTGCACAAATAAATTATTCATTGACTGTAGCAGAGCTTAATTCTGTCATCAGCCTTAAGTGGAAATTTTGAGAACACCAGTCATCACAGATGCCAGCGCTAAGTTGGCTTGAGCCCCCATCCTTCTTATATGGAACCTGAGCTTTTCTGGCTATTTGTAAAAGCTTCAGTTAGGTTAAATTCAATGAATATTTATGACATTTCTGCCATATGCAATTTAGTGTTCTGGTGGTTGGAAGAATAAAATGATGAGGAAGTCTGTATTTTAGCCTTTAAGTTGCTCATAAACCTAAGAGAGAGGTAAGACTACTACTTACCTGACTGGGATAGAAGAAAGCTTAAGTAGCATCCTCAGAGATGTATAAGTAAAATGTATTGCAAATTCAGAGGAAGAAATCATATGTACTTTCTTGTGGGTGTGTGAGGGGGAAGGGGTTAGGGATCAGGAAGTGTTTCCTGAGGAAGGCTTTAAAGATGGGCAACGTTTTGACAGGTGGGGAGAATTATATCCACATAGGCAAAGAAAGGGGTGGATGGCGTGGGTGTCCTCATGGAATGAAAAGTATCATGGTATGTCTGCTAATTAAAAAGGAGACATGGAAGAAAAGGAAAGAATGGTATTGGAGACCTAGAGAGTGCAGAGGGCCTTGAATGTGTAATTAGCACATCAGTATGGTAGACATTAGAGAACCTTTACCCATTTTTGAGCCAAGGAGTAACATGATTCGATTACATTTTTGAAATCTACCTCACCTCGCTTTATAGGTAAGAGGTAGGAAACATGGAGGTAGACAAGTTAGAAGCTATTGGGATAGTCTCTATGAAAGGCTAGTAGGTTCTAAACTGGGTGGGTTGTAATAGAAATACACAGGAGGGGACGAATGAAATTAAATTGTTTTCAGGTTCAGCATGTGATTGGCATTGGAGGGGTGGGAAAAAGGAAGGAGTTAAAGATTCCATTCAGTTCAACAACTTAGCTGAAAATGGGTGTGATTATAAAATATGTCCTCTGTTGACTAAAATCCAAAGCAGATCATGATCAGTGTGATAGCAGGAATAGAACAAAGGGTTATGAGAACACAAAGGAAAGAGGTATTAATTTTGACCCTGGAAAAGTGAGGAAGTGTATGGGGTAGAAGAGTTTCATCTGAAGATCAAATAGAGGATTGATTCCAAAGTATTGTAGCCCTCAAAAATGTAACTGGAGACCAAGAGAGGCAAGTATCAAAGAAGCTAAGAGGGGAGGAACTTTACAGAAAAAAGAGCTTTTACTTATTATCTATTGTGCGTCTGATTTTGAGATGGGAACTTAATATTTAAGGAAGGTGTGTCTAACAGGGTCAAGTGCTACAAAGGAGTCACTAATGCTATGATCTAGGAAAGGGCTACTGTCTTCTGGAGTTTAAGGATCACGGCTGGCTTTTGAAGAGATTTCAGTAGGGTAGGGGTGGAGACATTCTAAAGGTTATTACTTATCTCGAAGATGTAATGAAACTACATCAGTGAGAAAAAAAGCTGAACTTTGTTCAATGATTCCCCCTTAATGGGTCAAATTTATATATACCTTGGTAGATCTTAGTGCTCTGGCTGGTCTTAGAAGTATCACAACTGAGAAGATGTTAGTTTTGAGAAGTCTTTGCATAATGCTTAAAATATTGCAAAAATGTTATATTCTTAGATCGTTGTCTCACAAATAAAAGATTTCAACATTTATTACCAGCTTCCCCCGTCCTTCTTCCCACTCCTACCCTTTAAGCGCCCAGCTGGTTATGGTGAGCACATTTGCCACACCCTTGGCTCAGGGTCAGGGAAGTCCTCGGGCTCTCCTTGGCTCTTTTCCCATGTGGGAGATTTCCATGGAGAACAATCCAGGGAAATGCGTCCCTGCGCGTGCATGCGTGTGTGTGTGTGTGTGTGTGTGTGTGCGTGCGCGCGCCCCCACCCCTGTCCTCAAGGATATTCATGTGCCAATTAACAGACAAAATATACAGTCATATTGTTTTGTATTCACCCTGTGGAAACATAGGGAAGGGATGGAGGGAGGAGGGATACTATTGACAATTAACATTTAGGAATAATAATAGAACTTAAAGAAAAGTTTAAAATTGCTTTGCTAAGATGAATAGCATCTTACCATGGAATGCAAAGGGGGAAAAAAGGTGGAATTTATATCATAGTTACATTTGGCTGAGTTTTGTTGTGTGTTTTAAATCAAGTATTATAGTGCATTTATAATCATTCATTCATTCATTCATTCATCCAGTCATTCCCTTGATTACTCAAGCAATAAACATTTACTGAGTTCCTGTTGTATTCCTGGCTGGAGGCTGGGGAATAGAGCTGAGTAGAGAAGAGAATAGTAACATTTTAAATAAAATACATCCTTCTTATGTGTTCATTCTGCTAGAATAAGGTAATTCAGTTACTAGATTAATGGTAGTGAGACTCCTCAGAGCTTCTGAAATTGCCATGTGTTCTTGTCAGATGTTACCCATTACAGCATTGGGATTTTTCCTTAAGAATTGAATTGACAAGATATTTTATCAGGCTCCTTCTCCCCCTGTCTTATCAGAAGCCTTGGGATAGGTAGGCTCTGTATGTTTATTTGTGTATACGTGTAAATATCCTGAATATCCTTAGGGAGTTCTCCGAATGTAGGGACATATTCTCCTTTGGAAAGCACTGTCAAGATTTTTTCAACCAGCAATCAGACTCACATTTGGGATGGCATAGTAAGACACACTGACTAAGGCTAGTCTCGTGGGACATAGTAAATCTGAGAATAGGGATATGTTCCTCGCCAACTCATACTTTCTCACTTTACTCTTTTTTATTTATTTTGTCTCCTTGCCTAATTTTCATGGTTTTCTACTTCTTTTTTTCCACCTGGTAATGTGGCTCATAGGTTGCAAGATTTCTTTTATTTTAATTTCAGCTTGGTGATAGTGTATGAGAGGACAAGGCCTTCCATTTTTACCTCTGTTTGCTTTGCAACACACATTCATGAATATTTGGGTCAGGTGTAACATGTCACCATGTTTACCTCGATTTTAAATAGTTAAAAATTCAAGTTGAACTAAGAAACCTATGGGGTCTTTGTAACAGAACTCTTAATCTTGAGTTCTTTTATTTCCAAGGCAGCCAAAAATAATATGTGCAACATATATGCATAAATGGCAATAATTTTCATTATGTCAAAATATAAATTTTGAGTTTTTGGAATTGATCAACGTATTAAGATATATTTTGTAGACTTTCTAAAACATTTTAATTAAATTATGTTAATATGGAAATGTATTATGTATATTTTAAGAATTCTGTAACCCAACTTTGGAAGTATTTATTTGACAAAAATAAAATGTTTATGTGTACTTTAAAAAAAAATTTTTTTTAAATGTTTATTTATTTTTTGAGAGAGAGAGACAGAGTGTGAGCAGGGGAGGGACAGAGAGAGAGAGGGAGGCACAGAATCCAAAGCAGGTTCCAGGCTCTGAGCTGTCAGCACAGAGCCCGATGCAAGGGCTCAAATTTATAAGCCGTGAGAGCCGAATTTATAAGCTGCCTGAACCGAAGTCAGATGCTTAACAGACTGAGCCACCCAGGCCCCACTGGACTTTTTTTTTTTTTTTTTTTAATGTTTATTTATTTTTGAAAGAGAGAGAAAGAGAGGAGAACACATGAGCAGAGGGAGGACAGAGAGAGAGGGGAACAGAGGAAGTGGGCTCTTCGCTGACAGCAGAGAGCCTGATGTGGGGCTCAGACTTACTAAATGTGAGATAATGACCTTAGCCGAAGTCAGATGCTTAACTGACTGAGCCACCCAGGTGCCCCAGGACTTTTTTAATTCTAGAGAGAAAAAAATTAATTTCACTTTGGTATTATTTTTAAATGGTATGAATTTGTGCCTGTATTATTTTGTAAACCGTATATATTTGCATACACCTTGTATCTGTGACCATGGAGAAGACAACAACTAGTCTGATGTGTATGTGTATAGATCATTTATTCATTTACTGATTCATTCATTCATTAATCCAGGATAGGGATGGAAGGAAGTTGATCAATGACTGTATTTTTGATTCTGAGAAATACAAGATAAACGAATTATTTTTTACTGGAAATATAGTACTAATGGGGGGGGGTCTAAACAACATGGAAATGTAAGTTTATTGTACATGGATGGAAAATTGCTATGTGATCAGGAAATATACAACAGCTTCATCTTGAGAAATAATTATAACATTCCTTTTGATTATTCATAAGTTAAAGAGATACAGTCTTTTCAAAATATCTAGAACTATATGTGTGCTTTTTAATTTCATGTGAAATTAAACATGTTTAATTTCATGTGAACCTGTGCCAGCTGACAGAACAAGTCTTGAAATACTTTGGTTAGTAACCTACAACTTTTCTACTCGTTACAGTAAAAGTAGAGCTATTCAGATTCCTCATATAAGCTTTTATTTTTAAGCTGTTGAAACATATACCTAATGGAAATTTCTCATAAGGTAAGGATTTTATAATAAGAGACATTTTATTTCAAAGAGTTAGTTTCAGATATTGAAAAGCACTTTTTACGTCAGATATTTTTTATTTGTTTTTTGGAAGCATCATGATTGGCCTGTACAGCATGTGGGATATAATATCAGTCCACTTAGGATTTTTCTTAGGGGCGCCTGGGTGGCTCAGTCGGTTAAGCATCCGACTTCAGCTCAGGTCACGATCTCGCAGTCTGTGAGTTCGAGCCCCGCGTCGGGCTCTGTGCTGACAGCTCGGGGCCTGGAGCCTGCTTCGGATTCTGTGTCTCCCTCTCTCTCTCTGCCCCTCCCCTGCTCATGCTCGGTCTCTCTCTGTCTCAAAAATAAATAAAAACATTAAACAATAATAATAATTAAAATATAGAAGTGAGCCAGTGAATGAAGATAATGCCATCATTTATTTGAAGATACTTATTACTTTATTTTAAATATTGCTAGATTTATAGTCCTTTATTATTTTCAATGTACCCTATTTTACATGTACATGTTCAATGCATTTTGGAAATCTGATAAAAACTTAAATTAAAATAAATTCCATTTTAACATTGGCACTGTGAATTATTCTTTGGAACAGATGCAATTAGTTAACATTTTCTGAAGAACACATTTGTAAATCTTTTTACTCATAATAACATTATCACTGAAACCCTCTTTTCGATATCTTGGAGAATTAAGTTTGGCAATGTTCTGTGTAATTTCTGTATTGTCTATTATAATTAGACCTTACATTTATACATTTAATAATAATATGTAGAATAATTTATAAGAATGACGACTCTTGATAACTCAATGATTTCTCAGTTTTACTTTCTAACATTATCAGAACCTTAATAAGTGATTTCTGAAGTGAATAATACCAATATTACATGGCCACATATAAGCACAGTAATTAACTATGGGGGTAGGAAGGATGATTAACTGGAAATGTCATTGATTGAAATGTCAGGAAATCAT